>NC_031774.1:35475666-35476122 GCF_001522545.3 Parus major | reverse complement strand
CGCGCGCCCGCTCGTGCTCTGGTGGCCGAATGAGTAGCGCGGGGAGCCGGGAGCCTTGGGGGTGCGGGTTCGAGTCCCGCCTCGGGCAGCGGCGCAGCGGCGCAGGCCGGGACGCCGCGGTGCCCCGACGTGCGAGCGGCTCCGAGGTGTGGAGGTGGCCACTGGCTGGATCCCGGGCCACCGGCTCTGTCCGGTGGGGGCCAGCCTAGGCTGGGGCCTACCCTAAGCCTACATCCAGCAGCGATGACTCCAAGGGAGGAAACTGGCGCTGGACTGGGATGGAATTAAATGCTGCTTTTGCCAGCCCTGTGCCCCCAGCTCCTCTCCTGCCCGGCCGCCTATAACTTCTCTTATTTCCCAGGTTTGACCGGTGTAACACAGCACTTCTTCCGATTGTTAATCATTAAAAAGAGAAAAAGCCCTGCAGCGGGGCTGCTTGCAGCCACCAGGTGAGAC
>NC_031774.1:35467953-35475230 GCF_001522545.3 Parus major | reverse complement strand
GGGCACACCGGGCTCTGCACAGCTTGCAGTCATGTTAAGCAACCCAAGGCAGCACAGGCACTCGCATGGTCCCCACATGGCTTGCAGGAGGTGAAATCCCACTCTCAGAGCCCTCCAGGGTTGTAGACAAACCCCAACCCCACAGGGATGGGGCTGAGGAGCTTGGTGCTCCTGCCTCTGGAGCTGGGTTTCCTCAGGCAGTGGCAGGCGAGGCATGGCACATATATAAAAGAACTGGTAAGCAGGTGCTAATCTATTCTATCCACCACAGGCCACGGGACATCTGTGGTCATCATGCACATACACCTTATTTCTGTGCACGCAGAAATGCATATTCTGTGCATCATTTATTACTAAAGATCGTTTATATGTATGCATACAAAGGAACAAATTAATATTTTACTAGCAACCTCATTCTTGGCACAGTCCAAGTTTTGAATGTTATATTTGTAATCATAATATTTAATAACAATATGGTTCATTCTGTGCAATTTTACATACTGTATGCACATCTTAAAGTTTTAAGTCTGAAAATTAGGAAATTAAAAGATTTACAACATCAGATCATTCCTAAAGACACATTGCCTGTAAACTTGAATTTCTGAGAAAATTCTAAATTGCTAAACCTTTTTGTGTTAAATTTGACCAAACAGCCTAGCATGGACACTGCCTTACACAAGAATATTTGTAGAAATACTAATCTTACATAGATCCACATTAAAAAAATGTTAAATTATTTAACATTGTAACTGCAGTATTTACTCAAGAGTTTTTGCAGTCCCATCCTAGTTTAAAAAAATAAGAAAGAAAGGACAAAAAAGCGAAACAAGCATAAAACTAGAACTTAATTTTGAATTACCATAAACATTAATATTAGAGAATTTTGGTAAAGCTCCATCATATAGGAGATCTCTCATGTAGGAATTGATTGTAGAAATTAGTTTGATCCTGATTTTAATTTAAACAAAAAGCTCAGTAAGGTGAATAGGCTTGGGAATAGCAGGAAGTTTTTCTCAGTAAGCTCAACCCTGAAGCGTCCAAGGCCAGCGAGGAGTGCCTCAGCTGGAAACAGCTGGCAGGGTCATTGGCTGCATGGGGTGTGGAGGGATCCTCTTCACAAGGATAAAGAGCAGCCAGATTAAAGGCAGCAGGTACCCCAGCTCCAAAAGCACTCCTTGCTGAAAGAAAAAAACAGGCTTTCAGGCAGAATTAGATTGGCTAATTCTTCTTCCTCTGATCCTAAATAGTCCTCCAAAAATTAATATAACACAGGAAGACTGTAAAGCCAGAAATTGATTTTCATGTAGATTTCCTCAAATCAGATCACCATAATCAGAGGACATCTGCTGTGCAGAAGCTCACTTTGCTTATGGCCTTCCAGGAAGCATGCAAAAGTTCTGCCAGGCTGCAGCAGGCATCTTGCTATGGTATTGCAGAGCTTATTAAACCCCTTGATTTTTCATAAAGCTACAAAAAGTCAATAATTACGTCAAATGACCCAACAAGCAGGGTTCTAAGCAGATTCATGACACAGTGGTTTTCCTATACTCTATTAAAATTTATAAATCTGCAGTTTAATGTTAACTATTGGGTAGAGATACATCCATAGGTCATTTCAGATGCGTATTAAAAAGACAAGCAAGGTTTGTTAAGTTTCAAAGGGAAAGTGGTGAGAAAATTACAAATCCATGAGAAAACAAATAGCTTTATGCCTTTATGAGGGCATAATATTTAGATTTCTAGGGCTACTTAAAGATTTTATGTCATTAATGAAGTAGTAAGATAAATGAAAGCAACTTCATCCAGGTATTTTAATATAAAATTTTATTAAAATTGTTCAGAAACATTTCTGAATATATTTCAAAAGAAATATTTTTAAAAGTCCTTTCAATGACTGAGTAGAATACAGGGAGCACAGTGACTCAGAGAAGGCATAAAAATAAGCTATAATAATGAAAAACAATTAATAATTTAGGTAGGTTAGTGTTTTGTAAATTATACAGAAAGGCAGTTCAAAGAAATGTTTTAGTAAACCTTCAGAAACTCAGAAGAAAGTCATAAATGATTTGCAACATTTGTTATTTATAATGACTATTGTTAATTTAGCCTTTCCCTGTAGCAGATTTCCTCATAGAAATATCCTCATACTTTAAGGGCTGATTATAAACCCAAATAAAGTAAGCACTTGGTATATCTCTAGTAGCCTTGCACATCAATTTCCTCTGATTCTGGTGATCTGAAGCCAGATGGGAAGCAAGTGCACATCTCCTCCTGCTTCTGGAACTGGTGGATTTTAAACCACAGATGAGCAGTTCACATACTTCTCATGGGTACAGCATTTTCCTAATTGCCCTCACTCCCACATCACTGCTTTCATTGCAGCACTTGGAAGTGCAAAACAAGCAATCTTACCAGTGTACTGAACCAAAAATCGATGTGCTGTTGGTGGCTGCAGAACATGAAATCTGCACATATTATTTTACTACAAGCTGCTTTTCAGACCTCTTCCCCAACATCCCTCATTAAACAGGAGAACTGCCAGGTCTGTCTCACTTCAAGGGAAAAGGACTGTTTTGCATAAAGTTTAAGAATCAGTGTTACAGCACCTTCTTTGTGAGAAGATCTTCACACACTATGAAATTGTTCTACTATCTATGCTCATGTTAATTCATTGTGCTTCATGTAAAAACACTTGTATACAGGAAGAGAGGGAAAAATAGAAGCATAAATACTCACACCATCATATCATATTGTTAAAGAGAGCCTGTTTGGTTTCTAATAGGAATCATTTAGATAAATGCATTTACTTACTAAGAGACCCACATCACTGCATAAGTCCATGGCATTGAGGGGAAAGCTCACCAGCATTACTGGTTTTCTGATCATCAGGACACTGACAACACAAAGAGCAGGTAGAAAATTTAACTTTCTTTACCTTTCTCCTACTCCACCCTTGTTTTAGTTTGAGGGTTCAGATTTTGGAGTTGTGGTTTTTTAAACAAATATTTCATTCATTTTTTAAACTAAATACTACATTGACCACCATTTTTGATTAATTTGGATCATCTATCATTTCAAAAGAAACATCAAGAGCATGATTAGTGATTGCAATAAACCTGGCTTATGCAAAATCAAGCATTCACATAATTCACACATTCAGTATTTTGTGCTATGAAGGGCTGCTCTTTTCTAAGCCTTGCTGTTTTCCACTCTGCTGGTATGAAACCCATGACTTGTAGGGTCTGGAAAATCCCAACGGAGTGCAGAAAGGTCTAACAGAGCATGAGAGGGAGACTGAGAAAAAATACGGAATCCATAATTCTTCTTTAAAAAATTAACTGGAAAAGAAAATTAGCCAGATACCTTACATGTATTCATTAGTTCAGGAGAAGAAAGAAAAAAAACCCACAAAACTTCCAGAGTAGGTTTAGCACTTACATATATATATATACACATATATATATATATATATATATATATGTATATATATATATATATATACACTAATGAAACCTGAACACTGAGGAGTGATTATCTGGCTCAGAGAACATAGAGGAGGAAACAGAGGATTGTTTCAGTTTATTTCACTTATAATGAGACACTCTTAATTCCTGTCCCAAGCTCCTGTCTGTTCTAGCCCAGCCTTACGGAAGCCTTGGCCGCAGCAGAGCACCAAGGCACCCACAGCACCCTGCAGCCTTTCCCAGCATCCTGCCCAGCCCACAGAGGGCCCTGCTGCCAGACTGGGTGCCACTTCCTACAGACTTATGGATGATACCTCATTTCAGTACAGGCATCAGTCTGATGAAGGGAGAGGATAGATTTGTATGAACAACGCCTCTTCTGTTGCTTGCTCGCTCGTTGAAATCAGTGAGTTGAAGCACTGGGAGCTGCTGAGAAGAGATTACACTTATCACAGGTGAACCAGGAGAGGGCTGTGAGAAGAAGATACCAGAAAATACTCATGGGGTCAAGGTCATAGAGAAGGCTTGCTTCTGCTATCACCATGTCTCCCTGTGAGCTCTCAGACAGCTCAGGCTTTTCTGTTTAGAGGCACATTGGCTATAGGAGTACAGGGAGAAGAGAGATTTGAGAGTGAGAAGGCTTTCTTGATTGCTTTCTGCTAAGTAATTAGTATTGATATGTTTTTGTTTCAGATGCCTCAGGGATAATAGAGCTTTAGGAAATGGGTGGATTTCAGTTGCCTGTTTGCTTTACAGCTATAACTGAGAATTTCTTTTTCTAAAAAGGGGGTAGGAAAAGGTGCTAAATGTGCCTCGGGAGAGGTGATGGAAAATATTATGACACTAGTCAAGATGATTGCAAACACGGTGAGGCTGAAATGTGTTCAGCTGACCTAAGCATGAATAATACATTGCTTCATTTGACTACAATATTTCTGGTCAAATTCTGAATATAACAAGGTGATTTCAATAACCAACTTATTGTACTATCAGATAGTAACAGTTTAGATGTTACGAGAAAAAGATGCTAAATACTACATTTCTAAAGAAACTACTAAGCATTGTGTTCTAAAGCAGTCTTTCTTAGAGGGCAAGCACTTTTCCTTCTCTAATGAAATGTTGTCAGAGACTAGTTTTTTTAGTATCAAAAGAAGAGAAGATTCCTCCAAATTGCAATCATCAGAGGAGATTTAAAGGTAACAAATGCTTAGGAAAGGAGTAGGGAGTATGCTCATTTTAGCAACAGATTACAATTACAAAGTGATTGCGCCATTGATCATTGATTTCTACTATTGCAACTACCCCTGTAAAGGTATTTTACTTATGTAGAAATTATCTTAAATAGCTAATCTAACACATAGAAAGAATATTCACCAACTACCAAGCTGCAATAGTTCCAAGACAAATTACAATTATAGGACTGTATGTGCTTGTGTCTTCCCTCCCCACATGTAAAGCTAGAGATAGGAAAGAGGTATGTGGAAAGAGCAGCTGAATCTTGCCTTAAAGGCTTGAGAGACAGAATAGGCTTTTCTTTTGTATATGCATCTAGATCCTGGGCAAAGGCAAACAAATATCTCTTCTGAAAATCTACTGTTTGTGCATATGTATTCTGGTTTTTTTTACCACAATAGTATGTGGCTCTCCTATTTTTATTTTTTTTTCCAGTGTGAAGAACACAAAAAAGCCATTATTTTCCTAATAGGGGCTAATTGCTTTCAATAAATACAGATCTATATTCTTTTGCCCAATGTTATGAATCCAGTATTCAGTCAGGTGCAACTACATTTGGAGAGGTCAGACTGAACTCGTAGTAAGTTAATAAAACAGTAAACATTTACTTCTAAAACTTGGATTCTAAGCTATGACTCTGGAATGGGTTCTATATGCCTATGACAAATACTTTACATGCTACATTAAAACACATATGCATGAAAATAGTCAGTTGAGCAAACATGTCTTAAACATGTCTTAAAAGGTGTTGCCAAATAAAAGCCTGAGTTATTATCCACCTACAATAAACAGGAAAAAGATCTTTTGTTGTCATTGTAAGATGAGTTAATGGATTCATGTGAACACATTTAAATGCAAATCAAAATTTATTCATGTAATAGAATTTTTGACATTATGGTGTATTCATCTCTTTTTTTTTTCAAAGTAATTTCTGCCCAAATTTTGAAGAAAAAATTGCAAAACCTTTGGATTTAAATCCTTGGTGTGAAGAACATGCTTTGGAGCTGGATAACACTGAAGAAATACAACTATGGATATCCTCTGGAAACCTATTGTTCCTGCACATGAGTTCTATTTTTTGATCAAAAATATGTGTGGCTCTTTAGCCTGCATGAAGAATGCAGAACAGCCATGTCTTCCTAATACATGGTAATTGCCTTGAACAGATACTCAGTTCTCTCCTTTTGCACTTTTTTGGTATCAATTCAGGAAAACAGGCCTGTTCTACCCATTCTCCATCTGCAGATTTTACACACTGCAGTCAAGACAACTAATCTAGGGAGCAGAAATAACTTAAGCACATATACATTTATGGGAGCTATCCCAATAAACAACAGCATAGACATTTTTCTCATTTGATATCTGAAACGCATCAAAGTGGTCCTTTCATATGTAAAATCTTAAAATACCTATCACTTATAAAAGTTACATATTTACCTAGCTAACATGACAATCAGTGCTTCCACTGCAAGCTTTTTTCCCTGCTTCCCTGCCTTTCCAGTTACATACGCGTGCGCACACTCACACAAGCACCACGTCAAATGGTCCAACAACTGGCTGAAAGGCTCTGCTAGCAAGGTTTTGTTGCTGAACAGCTGCTCTCCTCCTTTAGCGTATTCATGAGCCTGCCAACTTCTTCCTTGTCTGACAGTGAATCTGTTGTGCACATGAAAGAGGTGTGGCACTCCTCTCTGTCTCTGAACACGTGAATAAGAGAAAATACGGTGTTTGCTAAACACTAGGTATCATTATTGCCATTTTGTTTTCTTATAATCTAATCCTTCTTTATCAAGTTTCGTCTTTATAAGACTGAAAGGAAAACAATCGTGTCAAGTGATAGATGTATTTGTGTATTAGACACCTTATTACATCAAGCAACTAATATGGCACAACATTACTTTTGCAATTAGGGGAATTTTTCTTTTTAGTAAAATAGAAAATTCAACACATTTCAATAATTCTGGGTGCTATGAGATACATCAAGCATTTAAACTGTATTCATAACTTTAATACAGGCTTTCCTATGTAAATAATTTTAATTAGAGAAGCTACAATGATTATATCCTGTTATAAAAGCAATATGTTTTTTAAAAATCAGTCACTCTTCAACAATCACGTGTCTGAAATTTTGTGCACTATAGCTATAAGAAAAGTAAGTACATTCCTTGAATTCCTGCTCACAAAAGTCGTCTCTTCTCCTAGGATGCTCCTTTAAACTTCTATTTTGCCTGGCAAACAAATCAGATTTTTCAGCAAAAAGAGTCAAATTATGCAGGAAGTGGTTTACAGAATGAAAAATTTTAATAAATATTATTTGCTCATAAAATCTATGGAAGGAATATCAGAATTGCTAAATGTAATTTAATACAGTCCAGAAGTGAAGTGATTAATATTTTATAGAAATGTCTGTATTTCGAGACACATTAATCACACAGATTGCATTCAGGAAACTGACTGGTTGGTTTTGCTCTTTGCTTTAAAAAAGAACATTTATTCTCACTTTTCTAATAGTATTTTAGCTTTTCCTGAAAAATAAAAATAAGAGTTCATTTCTATTTCAAGTTAAATGCATTACTTGAA
>NC_031774.1:35313210-35466733 GCF_001522545.3 Parus major | reverse complement strand
GCATTACTTGAAGGACTTAAGGAGTTGATGGGACAGTTAATGGTTGCCTTGTTTCAGAAGGTTGCCAGCAGCAGGGCAGGCCATTTTTGCTGAGATCTTTACATCAGTTTCCATTCACCAGATGGTGCTCTGAATAGCAAAGCTCCCTGAATTGCTAAAGGGAACCTGAGCATCTAGCCTGATTTTGAATCGCATTCTTAGCACCAGGTGCCTTAAACTTACAAGATGTACACCTAATTTATAGGTACTTCTGCCTTTTACTATGAATACTTCTTCATTTTTAAAGCTTGGATTTTCAGCTCAGATCCACAAACAAATTGTAATGCAATCTCTCAGGTTATTGTTAGGGTTCATAATTCCAGATCTGTAAAAGGCTTAGAAACCATCAGAAAAATTCACAGTACTCTTGCTATCATTTATTTTTCTTTAAGGTAATGCATCTGAACATTCCTAAGTGTTATCTTTCTACATATTGGTTAGTCTTTTGAGCCAAGTTCAACATGTAAAGTTTGAATATGTAGAGCATATATTTCAGTGACTACAGGGCCACAGCTTCTCCCCATGTGATGGGTAAAAGAAAATTACTTTAAAAGAAATAACATCCGTCATTACTTTTCTGAGCTTTTCTTTTTCTGACATGCTCTTCAATTCCAGGTAGACACTTAATGATTTAGTAAGTAGATTAAATGATTTTATTAGGATCTGCCATATGTAAAAAATGTTTTAAGTTTCTATTCGTACATGAAGTCTACGGTAAATAATACATAGAGACCCCTAAAATACAAAAAGTTGTAACATTGTAAATTATTCAGAGATAAGACAAAGCATTAATTTATAAGAATATTTCCTATTGCTGGGATTTTAAAGTGAGGTAGTTCAGCTGTTCAAAATCTCTTGCTTCTCCCCTCAATTAAGATTTTTAAGTGAGTTGATGTCACTTTTTATATACCTTGAAAATATTAAGGGTTTTTTTTATATGGTGCATTTGGGAAATAAATTAATGGAAAGGTAACAGAAGTACAGTTGTGAAGAACTGCTTGACTGTGAAGGTTTCCTCAGTTTATCCCCATACACTGAGGGTCCACTGACTGCTTGCTGCTCTTGCACTTTAATATGTTGGCAGAGGCAGTGGAAATTGCAGAAGTGGTACTAGGGAAAGCCAGCACAAAATAATGCAAAGAAACCTGCTTTTGCTGTAAATTAAACTTCCATTTTCATGAAAATAGAAACAGTAGTTGCACTGATCACAACATACACAAAAGCCCTCTGATTGTCAAATCCAGGTCTTAGGAGCAGAACTATTCATGGATCAATCCATATTTTACAAAGGAGCAATGACTTAAAGCTATATGTGAAGTATTTTAACAGTACCATCAGACATCAGCTTGCAAATGACCACAAGACCATCCCTTTTGTAACATTTAGTACTATCATTTCATTTTGAAAGATCAGATGTCACTGGGGACGAGTAAAGTAAAGCTATGTTCCAAAGTTCTCCAAACAAATTTTAAAGATTTTTCAACAAGTATTTCTCCTAAAATGCTATTAAAAATCAGATTTCTAGGGGGATTGCTGATGTCCTTCAAGGATCTATGCTGAACAAAGAAAACTTACCTTTATAAAGGATAAACATATCACAAATGGAATTTTTATTCTTTTTTTTTATCACCTCCAAAAATTATACAAGCCTGTAAAACCACATTCTGACACTGTCACTTCTAGCAAGTTTTACCCAGTATTTGACATTGACATAGTTTTCACAACTTTATTTTCAAAAATAGAAATAGTGAATGTCTCAAAAAAGGAAAAAAAAAACTGGCTCAAGCATAGCCTGCCAAAGACGGCAGCACAGAAGTACACAGAAAAGAGCAAAACACTTAACTGAAACTTTCTTTGAAGTCTAAGTAGGACAATGTCCTTTTATTTGTCAAAAAAGTGGTTAGCACAGGAACTTACTATCTCCTCATAATCTGCCAGGTAAACAGTAAGAAACATTTTCTACTGTCTCCAGATTCCTAGAAGAATGTGCATATTCCTTTTGTATGAGGACTTTTCAGCCCTGATGTAGAAATGTGTCCTTTTTTGCTACTACTTATGGTTTTTATCCAAGAATTGTTAAAGCCTCCTGTGAGTACAAAATGCTCAGTTGCTGCTTCAGAGAGCATTTCACCTGGGATTCAGGCAACTGGGTATTTTTAAGTTAAAAGAATTTGTTCGTGCAGCCCCATGGCCTGGCAGCAGGGCTCTGTCCGTGACCTACTGTCACAGCAACATTTGTCATGTTGAATTCTTCAGTCTGCTAAGCCTGGATTGAAGGGGATCTCAAGGTGCACAATTGACAAGGCTGAGACTTTCTGGCCTTGCTCCAAGCACTCCCTGGAAGGCAGCAACCAATGGCTTCCTCTTCTTCCAGAAGCTACCTGAGATCAAGCTCCTGCACAAGCTAGAACTCTTCCACAAAAGCAGAAAAACTACAGATCTTGCAACCTATCATGGAGTGACACTCCTGATTTACTCTTCCATCCCCAAAGCAATCTTGACAAGTCCCCGTGGCGGGGATAGCAAAGAGAGATACAAAATTGCCTTTGGGGCACTTCAGGATTCCTTCCTGCCAAAGGTACCCTTAATAGCACATTTAGAAATGCATTGGAAATACTATATGTCATTTTAACATGCACTGGGGATCTGTCAGGAAGATGTGGAGATTGCACCTGAAAGGTCAACAGACCTAAACCATCCTTCTTTTTTAATCAGGACTTCCTTACCTGGCAAGAGGTGACTTAGAAAAAGGATCAAGGTTCATGGCAAATAACATCTGAGTACAGGTTCAGTGCACTGGTCTAAGGTAATCTTTGTACAGGCACACTCTATCTGACCCTGCTTTAAGCAGGACATTGCTCCAGACAAGGTCTAGACATCCCTTCCAAACAGCATGACTCTCCAATTTTGCAAATACACATCAGTATAATAACACTGCTAGCTCATCTGGACTCATGTTTGTAATGAAAGTACTAAAAAATCTATATGCCTGTTCAGAATTTGCATTCTAAATCAGAAAGGCTTTGGAAATGCATTTCAAGCTTGGACAAAAGTTTGAAAAGCCTGTCTTGCCCTGTATGCTTTACTTCTCCATCAGAATAAGAGCTGTCTTGTTTATGCTCTCTATTTGTTTGCACAGAAGACTTGTATAGTAAGGGACCCCTTAGTCTAGCAATTAAGAGAATTCTCAAGTAATCAAGAGAATAGTGATTACAGGTTGATGATGTTTTTATTTTAGTAATCAATTCATTTGATGTGGTGTCTGTGCTATGAAAGGAGCTGAAACCAGATAATACTGTTCTCTGGTCTTAAAAAAGTCGATGAATCTGGCCAATACAATTCAACATCAGAAGATTCTCAGTAATCAGCCACAAGTGCTGAATCAGTTGCTGCAGGAGACTAGAGCAAGTGTTTCTCTGTTTTTGTTTTTACATCCAAAGTTCACCCTGTCAGAATCATATCTCAAGCTTTCATTTCCAGAAAAGAATGAAAATGGAACACAGTGCAGATAGGAAATCACCCAGAAGAATAACAGGTTCATTTTGTGACTAAGCATTAAAATAGTGGCAATAAATATTTACAACAGACTAGTCCTGCAAAGGCTTGACAGGCCATGCCAGCTGGAGACTTTGCTTCACAGCAGAGTTATGGAATTTCACACTCTACTTCAATTTATTCATGCAAAAATGACTACCATTACCATTTCACCACAGGACTTCATTGTATTTTACTGCAGATATTTATATTCATTTAGCTTTGTTCATTATTGTGACAGTGTAATGTATACTTTTGAATATATTAATCACAGCTGTAATGGGACATAAAGGAAAGAGAATATGTTCCTGTAATAATGTATTGGAAGTTTAATTTCAATTTAATATGCTCTAAAATCAGACAAATTATAGATACAAAGCATTTAATTAAACTGATTACTCTGGCTATATCCATTCCATCTCTTTTAACAGCTCACAGATGCACATATCATTTGCCAGACTCAGTCCAGTGCCCTGGCCTTGGCAAAGCCCATAATGATGTCCATCTCCTGCTTTGGAAGGAGCACCATGACCTATCCCACAGGTCTCTGAAATCTACAAACACAAGCTTTTATGCTACACAAGGTTCAGTAAACCGCTGCCACAGACATTGTTGTGTTAAGAGTAAGGATGACTTTTCTTTTGTGTTAAGAGGAAGAAAATTTGACAGAAAATAAACCCCCTTGCATTCCAGCTGGTCTGTAGATGTCAGAGTGGCTGGGCATCACTGGGCTTATGTTCTGTTCATGTATTCAATTCAACACTAAGCAACAGAAGTGGAGAGCCAGTGTGGCAATATAAGTCTGGTCATGTTCAATAAGAACTACCCCGATTATGGATGCACGAACAATGTGATGTGCTCCAAGCCTGGTTGTGCCCAAAGGACCCTCACAGCTGGACTAAAAGTCCAGTCACATTCAATATCTCTCATGTCCAGGTGCAAAACAGTGTACTTTACTGAGCAACAGAAATGCAGGTTCTTACTGTATTGCTGATCATATAATCTCTGCAGAAGCTCACATGAATACATGAAATATAAAGAGCAGAGCCAGTGACAAATACATTGAATTGCAAGATGACTATATAGTACTGCAAGTTTGACCACAAACACAAGTTTGCCTTCTGAATTTCCTGAAGAAGCACTCAGTATAACCAAGTGTTCAGGTCCCAGTCAATGAGCACAGGCATTCCTGTGGGAAAGGAGATAGGTACAGCCTTTCAACTGTCCCAGGACACAAAGGTGAAGCCCCCTGTTCCCCCTCCCCACTGAAGCTGTATTTATATTGTTTTCTTTGAGGGACAAGAAAATGTAAAAATTTGAAATTGATGTCATTTCATGTTTAGGCGGAATTTTAGTCACATACAAAAAGCATGTACATGTTTTTACTTCATTAGCATATGCAGGGCATGAAAAGTAACATGTATTTTTGAGTTATTGAAGCAAAATGTTATTGAAGCACTTGGTCATTCCTCTGATCCTACATTGTTTTAAACAGAACAGGTAAACTGCAACACCTCCATGCTGATCTACCCTTTATTTCATGCCTCTTTCAGAGTGGTACACCAGGCTCCTTCAGTGCTTCTGCCCCTAAAGTGTACAGACACTTTTTCCCTGGCAAACTATAGCCAACAAATGCACTACTTCTTGCCAAACTTCGTTATTTTGTATTGTCCCAACAGACAACTCTTGTGATCACCCCAGTGTGCTTTATATAATCTAGATCTCCTTTTTTGCTGTCCTTCAGGCTCCACCCTAAAACTGAGGAGCAGCCAACCCGCATTAGGGCCATCCTCCACCTCCATCAGATGGCTAGGCAAAGGGGAGGGATTTAGCATGCCCTACTGATCCATACCTTCTCACAGAGGAAGAGCAGACCTGCATCTCTCTGTGTACCAGGATTTAGGTATAGCCCAAAGTAGTCCCACCTTTGCAGAGGGCCAGGCATGAGAAAAAAAGGTAGCATGAACCATACAGGACTCCAGCCTTGCCACGGCCAGAAGTCTTTGTTAGCTAGTGCTAAGCCTGGACAAGGGTTAAACTTCCTCTCTATGGAAAAACTGAGGAACACACTCACATTTCACCACTTAAAAGGCACATCTACAGCCAAGTTAGCAACCCAGTATAGGATGTCTGCACAGGGTGCTTCAGTGTTTTCTCACTTTCAAGCAGCTCAAGTGCCATGAGTAGCTATACTAATCAAGTTCACCTTCTTCTGTCCAGGTATTCTGCTTGTTTTTACCGCACAAAGGTGACACTCCTTTCATGACAGCAGAGAGATATTCCTGATTTCAAGTTACCTGCCTGCCCTGCAGATAGTACCACTCTTGAACTATGGATCATGTGACCCTAACTAGTCAGTCAGGGTCCACACACCAAGTTACCAGCAACACTGCCTTCCCAAACTTTCTTATTCTCAGAAGATATACATTTGTGTACTAATGGAGTGCTTTACCAAGGACCTGACAACACGAGGAGATAGGAGATAAGTGGGGGGACATGGCCCTTATCTAAGCCTGGCACATAACCCTGCTGTTGTCCCTTTGCCTGAGATCCCTTCCACAAAAAAGGGTGCAGCAGTTGCCAATTTGTCCTGCCGTCCCAATGAGTGTCAGGAAAACCATTTTTCCTTCCTAGAGTTATTAGATATTGTGCAGAGCCATACCTTGTTTAACTATAAATCAGTCAATGCAGAGGAGAAGTGACCAGAATGTGACAAAAATTATGAATAGATAATCCTCAGGGGGAGTGATACTGACTTGTGCCTCAACAAGTCCATGAGTAGAGCCAAAGCCAGAAGGGGGAGGTGCCTGGGAACATTGTCTGCTTAGGGTGGGGAGGGCCTGATCAGAACCAGATCACGCCATGTAATCATAACAGAGTTCTGCCAGGTAATTGTTTACCAATCTGAATGGTGTGTTTGCTTTCAGCAGTTATGTAGAACAACTTGAACATGCTGCCATGGCAGCTAATCCAGGCTGGTATAGGAAGGGGAAGGAGGGCTGTGTGTACAAGTCACTTGCAGATGCCTGGAAAGGTCTATGTCCCTTGAGAAAGAAATGCTTTCCAACAGTGTATTCATAAACTAGCTGGACACAGGACTCAGAGGTATGCTAAGTTTGCTGATGAAACAAAGTTAGGAGGAGCTGCTGACTCCCTTAAAGGCAGGGGGTCTCTGCAGCGAGATCCAAACAAATCAGAGGGCTGGACAATCACCAACCATATGAAATCCAACAAGGGCAAGAGCTGGATTCTGTACCTGGGATGGGGCAATTCTGACAGTATAAACAAACTGGGAAATGACATGCTGGAGAGCAGCTCTGCAGAAAGGAATCTGGAGGGTCCTGGTCAATGGCCAGTTTAATCTGAGTCAGCAGTGCCCTGGCAGCCAGGAGGGCCAATCCTGTCCTGGGGTGCATCAGGCACAGCGTGGACAGCCGGGCAAGGGAGGGGATTGTCCTGCTCTGCTCTGAGCTGGGGCAGCCTCACCTTGAATACTGAGTGCACTTTTGGGTGCCGCAGTATAAGAAGGACATTAGATAGGATAGGAGAAAAAGGATATTAGAGAGCATCTAAATGAGGGCTACAAAAATGGTGAAGTCTAGAGAGGAAGCATGCAACAAGCATTGTGAAGGTTATTTGGGAAAAAATGTAAAATCACTGCTGCTAAAAATGTAGCATAGTTTTCACATGATTGCAAAAATAGTCTGACCACAAACTTCAGGTCAGATTTGTCTATCTCCTGCCATGTGCCTGCTGATACCTGTTCAAACTGGGCTTTAGGTTATGGATGTCAGCTGGACAGTAGGAAGAGAGCACATCTGATGCTGAGAAAGGACAGCTTATTTTGCTTTTCTGCTCTCATTCCTCATCATGGGAATGATTTGTGTTTGCCAGAAGGAACCAGCAAAGGTAATGAAATGTTAGCTTGAAGTGAAATAACACAGGAACCTATAGAAGAATGCTGCTCAATCACAATTGGAACCATAAGGGCCTTCAGAATAACAGTATTTTGTTTGAAGAAAGCTATGTTAATTTCTTGTCTACATGATAGGCAGAGCTGCAGCAGAGCTCCAAGTAACAAATTGCTAGTCTCTGTTGATGTTATATACTCAAGGTATCAAAAACAACACCAAGAAAATCATGGTATTATGTGAAACCAATCCATATAAATCTTTTATATTGTCTATATCCTCCCTGGGATGAGTAAAACCCATATGTGGTATGTCTAATGTATTGCTGAATTGAATATTCTTTTATATTTATTCACTAGCAGACAGGTAGCGCATACTAAATTTATAAACTGAATTTTGCTTTTCAGACTTGTGAGCTCATAATATGTGTGTAAGATATGTCAGTGTAGAGATACTGGGGAAAAAATTGTAACATCTTAAAATATGGCTTTGAAGTGAAGAAAAGTATGGAATAAAACTGTACCTTTTTCAAGTTCATCACTATTAATTTTCACCAAAGTTTTTTTCAAAAGGATATGAATAATTTTCTGGACTTTCAAAAACTGATATGGCTCATCTGTACAACATTCCAGTTAATAACAGCTGTGGCTGAGGGGTGGGGGAGCTGGCTCTTCAGATACTGTTATAATCAGGTAACACATTTATAACAGTATAAGTAGCACTTTTTGTAGGCTAGCTCTAAATAGCTGGCAATTGACACAGTAAACTCTTGAAGATGATCTTGAAATTTCCTTGAAGTTGGATCTATCAGAGAGAAAAAAATTTCACAGAAAGACAGGGTTCAGAGAGGGGGTAGAGATCAGAAACTGAATGAAAGATGAGCAATGATTGGCGCAGGAATCCTCCAGAAAAGTTAAATGCTGCATTCACTGGCCTGTTCCTCTGCTTGATTCTTACCTTTTCCTTGAAATGCCCGAGTCTTCCCATGTTCTCTATTGCAAAGACAGAAACCCCCTTAGCTTCTGCTTGCAGACTCTTCCTTAGTAACATTGTACTGCACTCGCAGTACTTTTGTTGTGATAGAAAGCAGCATGAAAATGAAAGAAGAGAGACCAACCCTTTGGACAGGGCATTGTAGATTCAGGACATTAATTTTCTTTTTTCTGAGGAAAGCATTTTGTTTTTCAGATGCAGCATTTAATTCCTTTCTACTGAAATAAACTCTCACAAATTTATGTATTAAAGTAATGTTGAACTTAGAGACACACTGTCTGTACAGGATAGTTTTTCTCTACCACATGCTTAATTTTATCACTATGTTCAACTGTTAGTGGTTGAGTTTTAATCTTGGGTCAAATTAGAAAGTTTGATACTATGTATTTTTGATTTAAATGTATTTGTATGACATTATAAATTTTTTTGCTCTAAGTGTTGATTGTGAAAGTCATAGCTATTTCCCTTGGGAAATTTTTAGTACCCTTTCAAATAATCTGTCAATAGGATGTTCTTAATAAACACGATAATTTATTCTCTTCTAGGGATTTCTTTCTAAGCTCTTCATTCAAGATGTTTCCAGAAGAGGAAGAAAGCTTTTAAAGTGTCTACTCCCCCAGCACAACATTTATTATGACTAATATGCATCTCATGCTCTGAATGATAAAGAGCACAGTGATTTGCTCTTTTCTTCTAAAAATATTTGCCATATTTTATTTCTAGTCACCTGTCTCTTTTGGCAATACTCAAACTAGTAACAGTGGTAACCAACTAACCCCACTCCACTAGATATTTTTCTAGTGACAATAAAAATTATGCAGATTTCTAATTTAATATATATTTTTGCTCTCTTTACTGCGTAACCACAACACTTCTTTTATTCACATGAACCCTTTTTTATTGTAGTTTTTATTAGATTCTGATGCCCCCCTCCCCCATAAAGTAGAGCGTCATTTTATTTATATTCCAAAATGTATGTAAATTTACATGCAGAAGATAAATAGAATACATATCCCAGGGACTTCAGAAGATAGTATTCAAATAAACTTTTCTTCATTCCAGGATTAAAAAACCTATAATAATAAAATCATTAAAAGGTCCTTCAGGCAGAAGTGTCTTCTAATTACATTAATATATATATTTGAATTGTTTTACTCAAATGCAATCTATTTACATGAGATTAAGTTCCTTAGTTAATAAAGGGTCTGTGAAAGATTGCATGTATCTCTTCAGTCCTATTTTACACATTTTCCTTCACAGAAAGAAAATACGAAATAGTACAGTTTGTTTCTGTCGCCACACTGTAGACAGGAGAGGTACCCAGAGCTTGGATCTCCAGTGGGAGGGACATTCCCCCTCTTGCTGCCAAGGGAGGCCCATCACAAGCTGTGTGACAGCTCTGCCACCTGTGCTGGCCAGCCCCTGGTAGTGTGGGGCTACAGCTGGGTGGCCTGGCCTCACAGAAACAGCTGGAGATTCAGAATTCTGACCATGACAATACCGTCACACAGGCTGAAGCCAAAGCTCTCTTACTGCTCCCACCCTGGCTTGCCAAGAAGGACGACCCTTGGGTTGTCCTAACACAGGTGGGGAAGATTCCGAGCTCAAAACCAGTGCACCACACACCTGCTGCTACAGTCACAAGCACCAAGGAGCAGTGTACTTTGGTTTAGACACTGCTAATATCAAAAGTGAAGAACAGTGACTGAGACTGCTGTCACACCTTACCTGCATTGTGTTGCTGGTAATGACATTTCATTACTTACATCCAGCCTACTAGCTCAGCGGCTGTGGGGTGAGTTTGGCTGGCTTACTGCTTTAGCAGATGTCTGCCTCAACTAAAGCAAAACCTAAGCACAAAACAACTAAAATACTGGCAAACCAGTGAATTGTACTAAGTCACTTTTCAGCCTAGGTTTCATATGAAGGATGGATTGGAAACATATGGGGCAGAGAGACAAAACAGGACTGTTGTTTCTAGCATGGGATTGTGAGGAGCCGCCTGGTGTGTAGCAGGCAGCAGCACTGCCCACTGAAGGGGCCGTGAGCCAACTGCACGCAGCAGGTTTCCAAAGCACAGCTCTACAAAACCTCACCCCCCACCCAAAATGAAATCCTCTGAGTTCAACATGACCAGAAGTGAAATAGCAGAAATTTAGAAAAGCTATTAGGTTGAAAAATAACAGTATTTGCATGGCAACAAAAGCAGAATCAGAATAATTCAACAGAGGCTCTTACTAAATAAATAAAGTGTATCTAAAGCCAAATACTCACCCTTGGACAAAGCTGAAGTAGGCCTAGTAAATAATCTGGTAACACCATCTTCCATCTATGCTGAAATTTTCACGATCTGTTGCAACGTAGAGAGTGAACCAGTGAATTTGTATAGTGACATAGACTTATTTACACAAACCACATTTTTGCCCCATTCTAATGTCTGTGAATCAATTTTAAAAAGAATGACCAAGAACAGCAATAAATATTAAGTATGAGTAGAGCTTCTTTCAAGATGGCATCACTTACACATGGCACTTACAGTGCAAGGTGCTCCTCTCTCAGCATCCTTGATTACATAGGTAAGCTTTCAAACCCAAGTACACATTTTGGGTCACGTGTGTCCCATCATATGAATCAGAATTTTGATTAAACACCTCAGTTTGGCAATAAAATCTGATCACAGCCCTGGAGATGAAAGCAAAGTTCAGTTTTAAAAACAGACCTGGTAGAAGGTTGTTCTCTAGCTACCTTTTTTTCCTACTTTTTGGTTCTTCAGAGTATTTCTTATAGAAGCGTAGAATTGTTACAGAAAGAAGCTCGTAATAATTCAGAAGCTTTCAAAAAAGGAGGAAGTGCCTTTCTTCTAAAACTGACAAATTCGGATCATGCAACCTTTTAGCATTTGATATTATCCTTCAGAGCAGTCTTTGTTCTGGAGAAAATATTCCATGAACACTGAATATTTTAAGATACTTCTAAAAAAAAATAAAAATAAGTAACTGTAGAAATTTGATACAAGCTCCAGAGCCACAGAAAAACAAACAAAAACATTACTTCAATTCATGTTTACATCCCTTCAGTGGCAGGATAAAGAAACTCTCTTAAACATGTGTGGTTTGCCTTTTATTTCTAAACACAGAAATCTTTAGATCCCAAAAATCACACCCCTGCAAAGATGTCCTTGTAATTTTTCACCACAGTGGCTGCCCCCTACGATTGTCAACAACATCAGAGCCAGAGCACTAAACCCAGGAAAGCACCTCTGGCAGAAGGTCCTTGACTCATGTCCCACAGAAAGTCAGAGGTGACCTTCACCCACGAGTTCCCCTGCAGATGAATGCTCTTTGGAACCATTCCATCAACTTTTACCTGGGCAAATCTCCCACAGCTTTCCAGCGGACTCTGTTTTATCTGCATAAGCACTTCAGGCCCAGGATCTGGATACCAATAAAATGCTTCACAGTGGACAGTGACCAGTCATACGTTCACGAGTTCCCAGTGTGCCTTTCATTATGATGTCTAGTCAGAAAGTCCAAGATCAATGAAGGTATTTGCATGCCATTCAGTTTTACTGCTATCGTCCTATGAAATATTTACTCTAGTTCCACTAACCAAACACATCTTGAAGAAAAACTGTGTATAGTAAAAACTTTGCTGACATAAAGGATCAATTTATAGGTGTAGATAAAGTTTTAGTTAGTCACCAGAGCATGCAGCAAGGGTTTATGACTGGGAAAGATCTGATCCCAGGAGAAGGGCATGAGTGCATTAGTGTGCTTTTGGGAATTACAATCCCAGACTCTTCAGGTTTATTCTGCAAGGCCAGGTGACATGAGTGGAAATGATCCTGTGATTCAGAACTGCACAATGAGACTTGGGGTCTGTAAGAAGGTATTACAGACTCTTTCTAGGACAGCCTTGTGTTGTCCTGGCTTGGGGTTAGGCTGCCAAAGAGTCTGCTGCAGGTGTCCCTACAGCCATGTGCCACCATTGATACAGTGATGAATGTCAGTTCTTTGGTATTTACAGCCCTTACCTTACTGCCTCCCTTTGTCCCCTACTC
Organism: Parus major; assembly: GCF_001522545.3. NCBI lineage: Eukaryota > Metazoa > Chordata > Aves > Passeriformes > Paridae > Parus > Parus major. Next base: position 35,454,196 of record NC_031774.1, on the reverse strand, counting down.
TGTTTGAGCCATGAGCTTTGCATTTTTGTCTTCATGAATACACTAAACATATAAAAGATTGCAAATAGTCTGAGAGCTTTTTAAGGCTCAAATATAATTAAGATTGGGGTAAGGAATACCCAGTTTATTGGTGCAGACTATATTGTTAAATTAGCTCCATTTCCAAAAAGAGCGACTATGCACACTCCTATTTCCTATACATATCATAATTTAAAAATCTGTAATATTTGTGAGCAATTCCTTGATGATTAGAACCATTGAAAAACAGATTGGGGGTGGGGGACTATCCTAAGTCCAGATGGAACTTCCCTTGTGACTGTGAGTATAGGCTCTAAGGACAGATTTTGGAGCCTCCTGAGAGGTGTGGCACCTCCTGTCCTGTGAAACCCCCACCACTGAGAAATTGCATACATTTTGTAGTGCTAGGTTTGCAGCAGCACAGGAAACAAAAATCATTATGGTTTTACAAAATGCCTGTATGCCTGCTTCCCCATAAAATAACAGTACCAGATATGCAAATGCTTTAAAAACTATAATAGTACACTCCACAGTAAACTATTTAAGGCTTAAGTACCTGTAAAATCTGTCCCTTCCTGCCCAATAATTTTACAAAACCTTTTAGCTACAGAGATGGATTTGACTCGATGTTGTAGCTGTCAGACCAGAGCTCATATTCCAGCCATATTCAGTAAATTTTCCTTAGTGTTAGTCTTCATACTGACACTTTGATAAACTAGAACTCCAGCTCTGATGAGAAGTAGTGTGATAGTAATCTCTGGCAAACATTCACAAATGAAAAAGAGAAGTAGGAGCACAGGTGTACTGTATTGCTTCCCAGCATTAGACAGAGCTCCTGCTAGAGACAGCTGGGCAGTTCATCATACTTCTCTCTCTTTTGCACTCTCTCTCTCTCTCCCCCCTACTCTGCTTCTCAAACACACTTTTAATTTTGGGAATCAGAAACGTAATGAGATGCAACCCGTAATTTAGCATAACATTAAAACAGGAAGTCTGAAATCAATGGTATACCTCATTCTTTGGCATAAATCAAGAGTATAAAAATGGGAAATCAGACCCTATAATCACAATGAACCAGGAACAGTGAGCATGATTAAATCAAACCATATATGTTCAAATTAATCTTATCAGTGATTCACTTGATTTATTTTATTTTATTTATCTCTTATAATGCCTCTTCTTGTCAAGTCACCTTCACTAATTATGTAGGATTTTTATTGAACCTATTGAACTGAGGACCGGATCTGAAGTTATTTCTTTGGTTGACCACTGGTAATATGTTTTATTAAAAAAAAATCTTCAGCTTTCCTTTCCTCAGTGTGTGATGCAATCAAACTTCTCAGGTTGCTTGTAGCTCCAAGCATGCTGTTAATTATGGCATGTGACAGTGGTGACAGACACAGTCCCAAGCATCTTCCCATCTTCCTCTTTAGTGATGCACACAGTTGAGGTACTGTGTCATTGACTGCTTCAGACACCAAAAAGAAAAAAAGAAGAAAAGCAAAAAAGAAAAAAAAAAGGGGGGGGGATAAATACGCAAAGGATTGTCTGCAAAACTGTCCGTATAACTGTACATTTTGTGTGCTTGTTCCTTCTACTGCACCTGGTAAAAGATGAAAATAAAACCCATGTACAGATGAAATAAGAACCAGTGTTTCTGGGACATAAGGCTTATATTCTGAGTTTAGACTAATTTGTGTATTTATGTGTTCATTAAATCAATTTCTAACTGATAGAAGCAACACATCAAAACTGTTAAAAATGGCTGCAGAGTAAAACTTTATGAAAACATCTGAATATTGACTCAGAGCTGAATTTCCAGCTCTCCAATGTTTAAAAGATGTTTAAACATAACTGAAGATGCGTGAAGGCACCTATCATTGAGCTTTTAACTATCTGTATCTGTTGAGTGTTTTTAAGTATCCCACTTCCAAAGGACCACAACTGTACCATTTCTAAGAGAGGAAAAGCCCTACAAAGAAGTTATGTTAGTCTGTACATGTGTGCATTCTTAGATGAAGGAATTCTGGAACTGATGTAAGTCTTTTAGAGTGTGTAAAGAAAATGCAGGCTAGTTACAACTGATCTTTACAACTGAAAGATTCACCATAGTTAACTTCACTTAGCCTGATACTTGATCTAAGTAACTTAACCATTCATCACTAAAACAATAAATGACACGAAAGACTACTTAAAAGCTAAGAAACATTTCATACTTACCTCCAGTAAAAAAAAAAAAGCATGAAAATAACTCAAATCTCCTCTATAATTCTTATGTAATCTTGCTCCTTATCTTCCTTGATAGGAAGAAATAGAGGCCTTTATTAATACAACTCAGAAGAAATAAGACATCAAGATCTAAGATGCATGTCTCTCAATTTTGTTTCAAAACAGTTACTTTCCCCTGTCGAATCTCCAGGGTATAAAAGAAGGATTTTTAGACACCTACTGTGTCTCCAGGTTTCAGAAGGAATTGTGAGGATGCCAAAGGAGGATAATAGGAAGAAAAGGAGCGTCTTTGCCCCATGTCTACTCTTGTTGCACTGTTCCATCTCTTGTCAGAGATGTAGAGCTGGATTCTGATTTTAGCGACGATTCAGTCAGGTCACGGTAAGCTCACAATAACTTGTGAAGGGCATGGAGAGTTCTTCTGGATTGAGAATCAGACACACAGTGTGGCTCCTTGCTGGCTGGAGAGAAGGGAAACAAATGTTTGCTTGGCACTAAGAGAAATGGGAATGCACCTGTGGAAGTGTCTTTTTGTTAGTGCAGCGACTCCTTGACTTTCTGCTTCCCTCTGAAACTGAGACAGAGAGACACAAGATAGAAAACAGAATAGAAAAGAAAACCATGAAAGTGTCCCCTGTTTTATCTTTAATTGACTAGTGAAGTCCATTTTCTAATTTTCATTATCTATGTATTTCACTAATACAGGATAGTGATGAATTTGAAGAGTAAATGTACAAAATTAGTAAATTTAATTACTCACCAGCTTTCATTTACATTTTAAATGCATAATTTTTATTATTTCTGAATAAATGCAGACAGGACTACATTATTTTCTTATTTTAATGTTCTGTTTTAAAAGCCAACAGGAATGCTTTTATTATTTTTAAAAAAATGTTTCTATATAAAAAGTACCAAAAGTTATGCCTGTATCTGTGCTATGAAAGTATCTTTAATGGTTAAAGTAGAAACAAAATCTTTCCTGCCTCATTCAGAAGCCCAAGGGTTTCTAGCACTTACATTTCTAGCACTGAGATACAGGTTATTAAAAAATTATCAACTTACAAGAATAAAGTATAACAAAAATATTTATATTCTTTTTATGGTTGGGAAAGTCCTCTTAGCAGTCTACCCATTTACATATGTTTAATAACTTCCAATTTAAACTCAAACTACTTCTTCATTTGTCTTTACATTTCAATAGGTAGATCTGAGCACAGTGAAATAAATTTTTCATATTCTGAGCCTGCTGCAAGGAAGAACTCCACCTCACACTGCACCAGCTCCGTGAAAGCTGCATGCTTGAGCAGCATCTTGCTGCAGTGCATTGCAGCTCATTAGAAATCCCCATCTCCTAGTCCTGCTAATATGTTAGCCTGGGAGAGACTGAAAACATTGTGAGAAGAACAGCAACTTTTCAGCTGTGTGTATCCCAAGCCTTCTCTGAGTAATCTACCACCTCTGAGAAGACCACGCTCCTAACCCGCTGAGCTAACATGCAAAGAGTGCTCCTGTGTTGTTCAAAGGCTGTCAGATGTCCAGCCCTCAGTGACCTTCAGGAGGGTCATTCCTCGACATAAAACCTACTAAGTGCACCTGCTGTAATCACAGTGTCAGTATCTTGCCCCAGGAAGGAGCACCTTCCTGCATGGGCGTCAGGCAGAGGTCACCCAGAGCTGGCCCCTGACCAGGGTGTGGGACAAGGGCTCCAACAAGAACAATCAGGTGAAGAGCTGGACATGCATTTGCATGTCTTTGATCACTGTGCCCTCTTCCAGAATGTCCATCCACTGCATGAGTTTCCTTTAGAGTTTAGAGAGGCCCAGATTCAGAGATGCTTTTTATTTCCAAGCTCTTCCTTGACCTGTAGACTTTCGGCAGTGTTCTAAATGCAGAAGTGTGGGAGTAGGGAATGATCTGGATTTTCCCTTCCTAAATACCCAGGATCCATCAAAAGGCCTTGCTGCACCAGTCAGATTAAATAGGTATGCAGTTCTCACTAATATCTTATTAACAGCCATTGTATTTTTGAAATGTGAAAGAATCAGACTAGTGAAACATATTTTCTATCCCTTTTGAAATTTTACTTAATCCTGCTTAAATTAAATTAATCTTGTTTAAATGCTGACGTAAAGGCTACAAAAGGAACCCCCAAATGCATTTTTATATCATAGCAATTATTTGGAGCAAAATTATAATAATCCTTATTCCTTTTATCATCATGCTAGCAATTCATTATTGCTTTGCTCAAAAGGATTTTAATATAACATGTCGAAAGGGCCCTTCACTTCTACTAAAATCATATTTACTAAATCCACCAGTTACTTTCTCAATTTTATTTAATAGGTTGCATTTTTTTCTCCTAGTTTCAGAGTCCTATTTGCACATGTACTATACATTGACATAAAACAGGAAAATAACAACTGACAGGCACTGTAGGATTGCAGTAATTATTTTAAAATAAGGCTGATTTGTTCTACTGCTTTTTTCCCTGAGGCCAATAACTAGAGGCTAGCTATACTGAAATTTAACAAGCCAAAGGAAAAACACCTGTTTCATATGATTATTCTCTATTAAGATACAATGAATAATTCAACATGGATATTTTAAAAATTAGCATCCTTATCATTCTTCTCTTTTTTTAGCGAAGTGTCTGTAGAGGAAGAGAAAGGGGTCAGCCCAAAATATTTGCTGCATCCTACCAGGAATATTAGTCCACCCACTTTCTTACACTTACCAAACACACAATTGGGTTTTTCCTGATCATTGAGATAGCAATGATGCAGCTTCATTAGAACCATAGACTGGTTTGGGTTGGAAGAGACCTTTAAAGATCATCAAGTCCCACCCCTCTGTAAAGAGCAGACAGATTTCCAGCTAGGTCAACCCCATCCAAGCTGACCTTGAATGCTCCCCAGGATAGCATTCTGCTGATTTTCTACATTGCATTATTATACACTGAGATGTAAGCAAGCTGAAAATACCCAACAGAGCATGGTGATGGATTTGTGCAGCAGTCATTCCAAATCAGCAATTCCAAAGCTAAGGCAGAGTGATTAAGGTGAATTTTATACTGATATGATTAGTGTTTCATCTGAAATAATTTCCCATTTCACTAATGTCAACAGGTGGGTTCCTGTTGGGTGCAGTGGAACCTGAAGAGATATTATTTAGCAGGTCAGTGATTCAGCATGTCTTCAGATAATTCCTGTATTGCTAAAATTTCATGAAAGGTAAGGTAGGTCTTGTGCATCAGCACCCCTTTGGGATTACCAAAGCTCAAAAGATTTTAAAGAACTCAAATATGACAATTGACTAATAAAAAATTATGAGCATACACCTTAAACCTATATCAAGAATGCTTAGTAGGTTGCAGCACTGAGCTTCCATGAAATAAGAGAAAATTTCTTACCAGTACAAATATACATTTCTTACCAGTAAATATACATATTTAATTCTTCTCAAACAGCATGTGAGGCAAGTTGAATGTTTTCAGCCTCAAGGATCTACAGAAAGAAAGAAAAGCTCTATTCATTATTATCAGCAACCATAATAGTAATAGTTTTACATCCTGTGACTCCTGGAGCATAAGTTAAGCCATCCAGACTCTATCCTCATTCAATTTTCAAACTCGGCTGCCGTAAATATAAATTGCCAGAACTTCCATTTCTAAAAGCTCATTCACTCAGAATATGACTTACAGGGACAAGTTATAATATTCTTTCTATAGCTCAACACATTTACTGGAAAGACAATCAATAGTACTCATGATTCACAAGGGGAAATAACGCTTTTGTTCAGATCCTGCCTACTGGCAGATCAGGCAATGAACTCAGTAATATTTTCAATGATTTTTAATATCCTTTCACAAACCAATCATTAAAGTCATAGCCCCAGAGGACGGTCTAATCCTGATTAGACCTGTACAAAAAAGCTTGCATTTAGGGGAAACAGACACATTATAGCACTGGGAGTGGTATTTCCAATGGTTTCTATGTTTTGCAGTACTTACAAAAAAATACTGTAAGGAACTAATTTATTTCTGCAAATCAAAATTTCTTTTCAATACTGTACACAAAACTTTCTGCCTTTACAGTTAGGTAGAAAAGATGTTATCAAAATTCTCACTGTGGATCAGCAAGGAAGCTCCTCTCCCCACAACTTCTTTACTCTTTTTCTACAAAACCCTCACAACTACTTAGTTTGCAGGCTGTGTCACAGCACTCCTAAAGTATTGTAGCAGGCTTTGCAATCATAAGTAACTTTAAACCAGCTACAGATAGCATCTCTGGAAATGGAGAGTTCTGGTTTTTTTTTAGATTAAGGACTTTAAAAGTTTTCACACATTTCAGTTGGGCTGGTGAGAAAGATTGTAGATGGTCTCTATTTTAATTTTCACAGTTTTCTTTAAGACATTTTGAGCAATATTTTATGTTCATGAACATTGTTAACATGGTTCTTCCAGCAACTACAATTTTCATGTTACCAGCCTTCTCTCCACCTGAGAAATCCATGTCAGGTCAAAGTCAAGTTGAATGAACTCTACCTAGGTCAGGAGTAAAAGGAGTTCCAACAATAGATGTTGGATTTACATAATCATGTTAAGAAGATTCCTTATTTTTCATAGATTATTCCAATCTTTTTCTGGATTAGACACCATCTTCAGTTCTACAGCTGAACTTGCACAATTGCACAAATTCCTCTGGTTTGTTTTAAAACCTTATGTCATCAGGATCCCCTTTATAATTACTTTATACTAACTGCTTACTTATTCACTAAGTGTTTCCTATTTTCTTTTCCCATATCATTTATGAAATTGTGGGCATCTATCATCTCCGTAAAGTTGTCCTACTCTAGCCTCACTCAGAAGGTATGAAAAATATATGGGTTTATAGTCCTGTTCAGTTCTTCTTTTCTAATTCTTCTGCATTCATTTAGAGATGAAATAATTAAACTTAAAGCAATAATCAAGATGTGGGAATATTACATGCCCACAAAGTGTTATAATGTTTTTGTTTGCTCTCAACCCCTTTCCTAAATTTAATTAAATTCTCTTTGCACTGTTGTGTTGTTTTCACAGAGAACCCAAGAAATGTTTCAAGGTATTCTCCTGTGGCACTGCAGTTCTGTCCCTTGGATGTCTTTTAGCATCCATGCTTTGGCATTCAGCATCCAAGTCCTCACCATCACCACAGCATCTGCACTTCTGGTGAAGAAAAGCCACATAAAATAATCATACTTCTCAGTTGTAATGTCCTCCTCTGTAGTGACCTTCTCCACATCTCATGAGTTGGTTTCACTGTATGAGTTGATAGGAATGTCACCATAATTACATATGGAACTGTTACCAAGCCGTCTTTTTCCATAACGCCATGTGATGGCTGTCTCTGAGTGCCCTCCCATAGCTTCTAATGATACACACAGAGCCAGGTTTATTCCTCAGGATAATTCCTCTTACATACAGGAAATTATGTAATTTATAATTATTTAATTCACCAAGAATCTTAAATTTTGATATTTTAAACAATAAGAAATCTCACTCTAAGTTTATACCTAAAAAAAAATGGTATCCCTAAAAGTTCAATATGTTTGAACAGCTTTTTCATAGTGGGTTTCAGCTATCACCTGAATCACAAATTATTTCATGGCATAGAGATGAAATCATTTTATTTCTAGTACTATTACTTTTCCTAAAGAGTTTGACTGGCAAAATACTGCTGCAAGCTGCGAGCTACAAACATGTGAGAAATAAAAAATACACTACATCATTCTGTACTCATTTTACCCTTCCTTTATTAGTTTGTATTTTTATTGCACACTTTGTCATTAAATTATTTTAAAAAGAAACAAACAAAATAATAACCGTCTACCAGAAGACAGCATTATTCTACAATAATACCAATTTTAAAATAATTTTGCCTTGAATCAGTTTATTTGGAAAAAAATACTGGATAATATAAAATAGTGTTTTACGTTGAACATTGAAAAATATATGTGGAAGCAGAATTCATCTCCCTAGCATCTGTGAGGTTTACCTTAACTTCCTAGCCACAAAATTCTACCATTTTCAGTGTTCCTCCTCCTTAGCTTAGTGAAATACTTCATCTCTTTTCTGCTCCTCTTTGGTTCTCCCCATTTAGAATATGGCACACATTGAGAACACCATCTGATTTTCTCACATGGTCCAAAGGGACCAATCCAGCTTCTCTTAGGGCACCTCAGTGCCCCAGGCCAGAAGAAATGGCAGGTGCTTCTTCTTATGCCTTACAAGAAGACAGTGACTACCACAAATTTATTTTGAGAGGGGTCAGTAGTGGTAAATGCATTCCAGAAATACCAACAGCATCAAGTCCTTGAGAAGGAAAGTGTCTTCTCTCCAGTTTGTGATTTTGATTACGTCTGATCACAAAACTGAGACAGTTTGGAGCTTGTACAAAAAAAAGGAAAAAAAAAAAAAAGGAAAAAAAAACCAACCTCAAAAAAAACCCAACCAAAAACCTGGAAAGCTATAAATCAAAAGACAAGGATTCTGGTATCTTCAAGATCAGCTGGAAAATTAAGCAGAGATTTTAAGCACCAAAATGTTGGATATAGGCATCTAAAATGCACCAAAACTGTCTAGAAGTCCTTTCTTGGATCTGGCTCCAGACTTCTTTGATTATATGAACAGGAAGGAAGAAAATCAAAATTTCAGGTGCAAATGTATCTGGAAATAGAGTTAATCCATCATACGCACATTATGTCATACTGAAACAATATAAGAAGCCTTCTCTTTGAAGAAATCCCAGCTGCAATATTTTAGCTCTACTTTGCAGGCTTTTATCACAGTTTTAATGAAGTATAGTTGGTTTGGAAGCAAAAGTCTGTCATTTTTTATTAAAAGAATTAGATTATTTTCTTGCACCACCTGATCAGCTTTAAAATAGGACTTAGTTCTCATTATCCTCTGAACAATATATTTTACAGAAATTAATTGTAGCGATACATTTTAACCTGATGTCACGACAGGCTCATTATCAAGAGTAGTATGCTAGCAGGCAAAGATGGATTACCTAAAAAATAGGCTCATGGGAAGGAAGTTTAAAAGATTAGGCTGTCTCCTGGGTAAAGGGTATTTTCACCAAAGTCAAGAGCATTTGGAAATGTTCTTCAGTTGCTTTTTAATAGAAAAGATACCTTATGGTTCTACAGAAATACCACAAGTGTAAATTCTTAGGCCATTATTTATTGGTAGGAGGTAAGCAAACATTGAAATAAAAGGCAATCCAGGAGGAAACTGCCTTGCCTCCTGTGGCCCCAGCACTCCAGCAAGCACCACGCACTCAGAGTGGGAAGAGGTCAATATTTCCCTTGAAAATTTCACATTTTGATGAGATACATGGAACACATTAGAAGAAGATAAAGAGAAAATAATTAGGGTTTGCTGCCCCTAGTTAGAGCTCTACCACCTCCAGATGTCAGCCTACTGAATTCCTAACCATTTAATTTGTGTCGAATCCCACCCTGCTACATTTGGCAATTTGGCTACTGCATCCTATTCCCTGTCTTTGGCACTTTGTGGCAGAGCTCTTTCCGGGGTCTTCTCCTGCAATGGAGATGATTCCTCAGGGATTCTGGCCCCATCCCTCGAGCAGCAGAATGCCTGCCCACCCTGTGCCCACCTGCCAAAGCAGCAGAGAGCACCAACTTGAAGTTGGAACTTGAAAAGTCGTTCCTTAGAGAGAAAGACTACAGTGCCCGCTGTCATCGGTGTCTGTGCACCGACACCCGTGTTTTGTACAGTCCCACCACCCTCCGCCAACCTTCATCTGAAAACTCAGAACCAGATTGAAAGCTGTGAATGAGGTTATTCTCAGCTGGTGAGGGAAAATTGATACCTCACAATACTGTGCAGCCAGCCCTGCAGTCTCTAGTAGCAGTACTTCTCTAGAGGGAAATAGGGAGATACTTTAATGGGAAAATATAGTATTTGCTTTAAACAATCTTAACTGAGGAAGAATTACTGATGCAGTCTAGTGGCTTGACTAAATTGGAAATAGAAGAGGCTTGAGAAAAATCTGTCTCAGACAGTTTTTCAGATAGAGAAAGGAGCATGTCGATATTTTTGCAATCTTTCAAGCGCTGTGAGCCACTAGGAACCAGAAGACTGTTCTTATGAAGATGGAATTGCAGAGAAATCTAAAATCTAAACCTTAATAACACAAAGATTGTTAAATTAAAAAAAAAATTAAAGCCCTGAAGGAGACAAAAGAAACAAGAGAGAATATTTAAAACATTCTACAGTATTGTTGAATATGCATAGTTTTCATAGGAAAAGGAAAAAAAAAAAGCAAATTTAAAAAGCAGGCCACAGAAGAAGAAAGGGACTTTTCAGGAAGAATCTGGAGAATCCAAAACTTCTTATGAGAGAAAGACATGGAATGTCTTCTCTAGAGAAGATTTATATAACAGGGGAAACTCCCAGCAGGAGACCACCTCTATGATTAAAACCAGAAAAAAAACAGTATCAACAAATTCCACTAGTTGCCAAATGTTTTTCATTACTTCCGCAGTGGAGGCTTCTGCCTTGAACTACAAAAAAAAATGCTTTGACAAATAGCTTCCAAAAACTCAGCTTGAGGAAGCTACAAAGTTGTTTCATTTATAAGCAGAGACTACAAATTACTGGCAAAAAATGTGGCTTCCCAGCTGCAAGACAAAACACCCCAAAATAGCGCACTCAATTAGGTGGGATTTTTGAAGGAGTGGTTGCTGCCTAGCAAAAATAAGGGAGCTGATTAACATAATATATCAGGCAAAGCACACTGAAGAGCCAGCTGCAGATTTTGTAACAGAAAGAGGCAACAAATTTGAAAGGATGTCACTCTTTGAGATTATAAACCATTGAAATATTTTATTGATGGTGGTGGTTAAACCTCTCTACAAGCTCAATGAACACTAGTGGCTTCTGTAGAAAATATTTTATCAGCAATTAAAGCAGAGATTTCTCAACTTTCTGTCTCCCATTTCTCTTTCTCTTTTATTTTGCCTTTCCCTGTATACACATGAAGTGGAAAGAGGAAGAAAAATATGGATATGTAGGTAAATGCCCAAGCATGCATGTAAATAGCTTGCATTAACTTTGAAGAACACTGCACAAAAATAAACAGGTTTACGGATATTTAGATTTTCTGAATGGAAATTTTTCCATTGAAAATTTTTAATCAAACCTCGATTTAAAATGAAAATGCATTAGGGTGAATCTTGAACTGTAATTTTTAGCTTCATTCAGAAACGAGTGATAAAAAGAACTAAAATTTTCACAGACATTGAAATAAAACTAGTATGAACATAAATCCTAGTGTTGTACGGTTAATATACTCAGTTACTTTTTAGTACTATGAAGTTCATTTAAACAGTGACTGAAGATCCACTATCTTTTCTAAAACTTAACCACAAACTGTCTGAGAATTTAGGCAAAAAATATCCTGAATAGAGTGACAAAATGTGGACTATTTATGCTATATGAATATGCAAGGAGAATTTCTATCTTCTTGCTTTGAATTTTCTCCAATTTTGCTCCCAGGAACCAATTTTGTACCCTTTCAGCAGAAATTTTGAGAATACTAAATAAATAAGTAAATAGCAAACCAAATTCCATAAATAAAGCATGGCATGCTCAAGATAGTAATTTTTTAATCAGATTTTCATTGAAGGGATGTCAGTGGAGAAACAGTGCACAGGAACAAGAATGTGGTTTATTCTGTGACCATGGGAGAATTCTCCCCAACTTTCTTCGTTACACTTCACCTCAGCAGTACTCCAGAGCACATCCCTGAAATGCCTCTCTACTACAACTCAGTAACAATTACTCCTCCCTTGCCTGCAGATGCTGCTTCAGCCAGTATCTTTGCCAGATGCACAGAGAAGTGTTGCAAAGACATGTTGCCTGTTAGGAGGACACAAAAGGAAATTTGCTCATTAGGGTCAGGGTTGATGCTACACAAAGATAATTGTAGGATACCAACCTGCAGCAGAAAGTCCATCCAAAAAATTGCCATCTATTGTTTTCTTTTGGATCTGGGGCAAGTGATACAAATTTCACCAGAGGAGAAATTAAGATATTTAAGAGCAAACATATCTGATTATTCATATGGTAGAAAAACCAGCGGCCAAAACAGAGACTACTGCTAAGGAACAAGTGACAGAATGAGATCTAGTCAAAACCACTTTTCATCTGACCAAGAATTATTTAGAGGAAATTCTGTGTACATAAAGAGAAATTTGTGGCTTTGGAAGGAGACAAATTGTAAGTGACATTAGCTTTCCAAGCAAAAAGATTGAGAGAAATGCCACTAATAATTCAGAGGCCTACTATTCCCCAGTACAATAACCAATTGATATTTTTACCAAATAACTCTTAAAACAGCTGGACAGAATTCTATTTTAAGCTTGGTTTTGTTATTAGTGAAGGCATTCAGGTAAGAATTTGGTCACAGGAACCAGTGAATTGAATGGTCTGAAGCAGATGCCATTTAAATGGAATGGAACAACAAACAAGAAGCATAACTCAGTAAACTGTAATAAACTGGGGCATTAGCAAAGGTTGAAATAAAGCACCCTGGAGCTCAGGGCGGGCTGCAAAACCTACCTAAGAAATTGAGTAAGTTAGTCTAAGCAAAACTAAGTGCTGCAGTTAGTGCAGTGCAAGAGTAACCTAAATCAAAGCTGCCACAGATGTTTACGCTGCACCATTATTACTGCAAGAGTTGGAGTACTCATAATAGTGAAAGCTCCAGGCTTAGAAGAACAAACTTTAAGGAAGTGAGGGGACTGGTGAAGTCAGCCAGGCAAAACAGCTCACCTCTATCTTCAGGAAGGCGGGAGTGTCATTAAGTCAAAGGTGCCAGTCTTATCTGGAATTTATACACTAAGGCAGAGGTTTGTAGGAAAAGTCTCAAAAATATTACTGAAGATAAAGAAATGGAAAAAAAAAACCAAAACAACAAACCCCAACAGTCAGGCAAGAAGAAAATATTTTGCTGGTCAGGAGGTGTAAGAATAAAGTCAATATATTCAAAGGAAATTAAAACAATGCCCTTTAGTCATAAAACTGGAAAGCAGGGAAAGAGAAAAATACGCTGATTATATATGAAGGGAGAGTTACAAAAGGACACATAGGTACATTCCTAAAATTAAGCAAGGACAGGTCAGAAAAAGGGTATGAAACTTGTCTTTGAAGTCAATGTCCATATCTGAAGGGCTCAGTCATCTCTTTAACTGAATTTCAAAAGGAGGGACACAGAAAATTTTGGATTCAATACCAGCTATTAGGAATAAATTTATTCAATTGAATGCTATTAATTAACAAAAAAATCATGCATATGATAGGTGTATGTGAAGTAGCAGGGAAGGAGAAAAAGGAGTGGCTGGGACTATGACAGGCCCATTGGACTGATCCAAAAATGATGAAAGCTGTAGAAAGAGTTTCAAAGGGGAAAACAATAAGACCTGAAGGTGCAGTGAAAACAGAATGGAATATAACATGAGCTTACTCAATAGTTAAATCCTACCAAAATCATACCTTCCTTTCCCAAATCTAGCCAAATCTAGCCAAAGGTAATGCAGTACACCTATGCTAATTAGAGGTCAGTAAAGCACTTGATTCGAAAAATCAAATGAGAAATGGTTAGTGGTACTAGAGAAAATGTTTATTTCAACAAAACTAGTATTGTTGATAATGATGTGTAGCAATGTCATGTATGCCATAGTTATCACTCTGGCAAGAGCTAAGGAAAGACTGAGAATTTATTTTCTCTGCCTAATAATAATAATAATTTCATTTATATTGTTTAATATTTTCTATATGCTTACCAATCCTGGAGCAATGTTTTGACCATTAGATGAGAAAGACACTGAGAAAATGGAAGATCAGCTCATAATTCATGGCAAAGTAGAAAATTATTTTGAAAGCAATGCTCAGCCTGAATTTTCACCATCTTGCTACCTGAATTCCCAGACAGAGAGCAGTTGTCTTTAGCAAAGGCAGTATTTGTTGCTGTTTGCATACTTGTATATGACCACATAAGACACAAGAGGCGAAATCAGACTATTGTGCCAATTATAACAGAGGTTCTGTTTATTTGGCTTCTCCTTCCTCTTCCCATTGTTACCAGAATGCTGTTGAGGAAACTAGAATTTACTGCCAGTTGCTCCAGCTGTTTATTTTCTGTCAAACACTTCAGGGGAAATACTTACCCTTTGTTAACACACTTGTTTGGTGCTCTACCCAGATGTACATGATGGCACAGCCTAGAAAAAAGTGGTCACCACTGCCCAGGATTTCTCCAGCTGAGGGAGCTGGCTCTTTGCCACACCGTTTAGCCCACCTGGGGCTATGAGAGGAGTTAAGGGGGACTCGAGCTGTCATCCATACTTAGCAGAACACACATCTGTCTCTCACTGAGCTCCCTTTCTAAATGTCATTTATTTACCATTCTGGCGGAGTAATGGAGTGAACTGTGTGAAAATCCTTCTAGAGACTGGCAAAATGTCTCTCTCACCCTTGTATATGTCTCTGTTTGACTTAACTTCTGTGTGAGAGCCACAAATAATGATCAATCCACCAGTGTGGGCACCTTAACAGATTACCAGGCAGGGGACTTCATGTTCAACCACCTACCATGGAGCAGCATATCCCTTTCACAGAGCTTTATGACATCACATGACTCACTGGATTTTTTAATATGGAAAATGAGCTGGATTTTTTTCTTAAGAGAGAAGAAAATAGCTATTCTGCAAAGACAATAATGAATAAATGCTTTGCTAGGTTTTACAGAGTTTAGCTTTTGTTGTGCTATGAGTCTCACCAAGTACATACTTTTACAGTTACACACAAGTTACAATAGCATTCACAAGGGGGCCATGCATACTGACATTGAGGTAATGCAGCCATTGCTGGCATGAATAAACCAAGTAAGTAAAAGAAACTGCAGATACTAACAAAAATGTAATTTTTTTCCCCAAAGAAAACAAGAACATAAAATAATACTGGGAAAACCTGGAAGCAGAACATCTCTAAGATAGGAAAATCCTCATGAAAGCCAGCTTCCCATGCGAGCTAACCCTAAATTCAGAAATAACCCCCCAAAAGCAGGAGAATTTAAATTAAAGCCAGTGTAAGATAGAAAGCCTCTGGGATATATTGTCAAAGTGACTCATGAGGTTTAAAGTCAATAGAAGTTGACGAGTGAGACCGAAATTCTGTGTAGTACTTTAAAAATATACCCTAAGGTACTAAGCAAAGAAATCAGGAGCTAATCCTGCATACAAATACCATGCTGCAAACATTACTTCTGATTTTTTTTAAGAAAAGGTCACAAGGATTAGATTTTTCTGCCTGTCCTGGAGGGCAGAAAATATTTGGAAAGAAGCCTGCCCTGCAGAGAGAGGCAGCCCAGATCTGATGGTTTAAGTGAAGTTTTGTTGGTGTCCTTTATTCCTCTCCAATTCAGATTATGACAGCCATTACCACAATATGGTTATCTGTGAAGCACGTGCACACCTGCTGTGTAGGAACTTTCAACCTCTCAGTCCATGTACAAATCTAAGATGGCTTTTCTTCTCACTTCTCTCTTCCCTTTTTGTCTTAAAGCAGGGACATGTAATAAAATGATCTGTGGCTGAAATCGTTCTGAAATCAGGACATTTGATTGTTAAACATATGCAAAAATTTATTTGACTTACAACTGATCTTTTAAAGTATTTATTTTTTGGATTGTGGTACAATCAGGGAACCAAATGAAATTTCAAGTAATAAAAACCCCAGAATGCATGCAAGCATCTAACAAAACCTACTCAATTGTTTGTTCTTCTGAGTCATGCTGCAGTCGGGAATGAGGCAGAGAGAGAAAGATGACCTTTTTATTTACTGAACTCAGTGCTGCTGGTGCTTACTGGAATTTGTATCCTTTTAGTAACTATTTTACTTTAGTATCATTTCCTACGCTTAATTTCTCACACTTTTTATTTAACATGGACAGCAGTACAAAAATGTGACACTTCCCTGTGGACAACTTCACCTGCCTCAGTTCAAGTTTCTCATCTGGAGTGGGAGGACGCTGACTTTTGGCACGGGAATGGCTTTCTGGGCTGTGTTTGGAGATCCCCCGTGCGATAACTGAGCACAGCCACAAACAATGGCTGGCTGCCTCTGCTGGGTGGGACACACAAGTGGGCTCCCTCTTCCCTGCTGAGAGATCCTGACTTGTTTCTCTCCAAGAATGTACTGTGTGTTTAGAGAGCAATTGTTGCAGTGGATAAATAAATAACCACATGCTGTAGACTTTTGGGCAGCAGCAGCATAAATGGTCACTTCCTCAGTTACTTCCTATAAGCATGGTCATGCTATCCTCATCATAAGGACTGCAGGCAATAATAAATTATACTGCCCTTCCAAAAAACAGGAAAACTTCATTCATCTTCCTAAAATTCATGTCTTTAAACTTTGCCTGGTTATTTTAGCTGCAAATTATTGCTTAAGAGATTGTTCCAGCATGAGGAATCTCTGTGGTTTTGAAAAGCAATGTTTGAAGGACAAAGCCAAGCAAATTACTGCAGGACAGCACTCCTCTAATGGCAACATTTCCATATCTCTAGCTGCAAAGGCACTTCGTGAACTGGACAGATACTGAGAGGTTTTCCAAAGGAATATTTCTAGACAATATTTCTAGCAGTGCTTTAGGATAATGTTTTCTCATAAAGGAAAAGCTTTGGTTATTGTCTTTGTCCAAATTCCACTCAGCTGAGCAGCAGATGAAGCTATTAAGACAATGTCCTTGATTTAAGCTTATAAGAATGCGGCTTTAAAGTCACAAAGGAACTTCTCTGATATATAACACTTGCATAAAAGCCATTAGAAGTGGCAAATTAGTGAAGAGTAACAGAATATGCAGTTCTGCCCCAGCTCCTGTTGGACATAGCAGCGCATGGACACCCAGCCTCTCTGCTCTGTCATACCCCAGGGGTCCCTGGCACAGGTGCTGCCTCCACTGAGGCAAGGGCTCCTGCATAGCACTTTGAACACAGTCCATCCACCTGGTCCCTCTGGAGGGCCACTTAGAGCTGGAGTGGGCAGCTCGTGCAGCGTGGAGCACTTTGATGGGAGCAGTGAGCAGCCTCTGGGAATAAGCAGGTGCCAGCCGGGGCAGAGCCGTGCAGCTCAGCTCCCAGGGGATGGGCTAATTGAGGACTAGCAGGTGGCAAGCGACACAAAGCAGGAGTGGCCACAGTTAATGGAGTCCAAGCAGGCTCTAACAAACAAGTACTCTTAAGACCATTTTTATGCATGGCTCTCTTTTGGGCATGAGGTTTTTTTTGCCCATGAGAAATGTTAAGTGATGCACAGGAAATTCTACATAATGCCCCCAAAAATCTAATAGGTAAGTTAAAACATTTTTCTACTACTAATCCAATTCACAAAATAGCATTCTTCCCAGAAAAAAAAGGTGTCTGTAAATTGATTTCACCATATACACTGCTCCTACTCCAACCTTGGAGAAGCTAATCTGCTCTCCCTGACAAGTCCTGTGTCTAGTCTGACTGGAACATGTGTAGCAAGGGGAATCAGAGGTTGTTATTTGGACAGTAAAAGCTCTGCCCAGGCTGACAGACCAATGCCATGGAGTTCAGGCCTGGATGTGAACTCTGCAAGGCTCTGGGGCAGCAGGTTCACAGAGCCAGGAGCCCAGACCCACTGTTGAACTGGAGTGCAGAGGCTGTTCGCTGTGCAAAGCAAAGCCTAGCCTTTAACAGCTAGAAAGTCTTTTTGTTGCGTCACTGATTAAATGGTAATTGCTGCAGACATGAACTTACAGGAAACCTGGAACTAACACAGTGAATATTGTTGCCTGGAATTAATGGTGAGATTCCTGATAGAAAGAAAAAAAAAATCTATTTTTATCCATATTCTAATCCATTATTTTGTTTTGAGCACTTTATCTTCCTACTTCATTGCCTATTATTAGTGACCCTTTTTCTTTCTGCTCTATTCAAAATGGAAAAATGTTTACACTGATTAAATTCTGCCAGCAAGATTTTGCATACAGGGAGTACTTGAGGCCAGCTTTCACTTATCACTTCAACAGAGCTGTTTCTCCTATATTCAGGCAGACATTCAGCCTTTCCATACTACCTTTATGAATACTGTAATCATATATATATATATGTCTACATGCACATACATAACTTTTGTTTTACATGTAAAATGACTGAATGGAATTTTACTTTTAAACAACATTAGCTTTCATTCGCAGTGAGGCCTTCTATCACGCCTGGTACATAGGAAAAGGAAAGAAAAGGAGACTTATAGAACAATCTGTAATATCTGCAAAGCTACAATAGATTACTCTATGCTAATGGATGTGCTGTGTGTATAGAGCTATATATATTTATATGCTCATATAATGTATATGTATTAGAATATATAAATATATTAGAATAAATAAGTTTATGAATGCTAGTCACCAAGTTTTTACTTAGATATTCATGATTACGATGAGAATCTTTAAATAACATTTATGACAATTAACTGCCTAATTATACAAATTAATGTCTCTCTTTTCTCATCTCTAAATGAATAGCAGCTTTGTTTTCAGCTATCTTAGAGTTAAATTACACATTTCAAAAGTAGCTTTTGTACACCTTTGTATTTATTTACTTAACGCATTTAAGAGTAGACTACATTTCTTCCCCTGCATTTGAAATGCAAACACTTTAGTGGCAGTCAAATATTATTGTGACTTTGTGATTAAAAATTGACATTAGTTTCCCCACAGACCGTTCACCTCTAGGAAAAAAGTTCATACAGTCGGTTTTTTCTTCCCTGCACAGTGATGCTCTTATTTTATCTGACATTCGCTAAAAATAAATGCGAGTGAATGAAGGATTTAGGTCACCTAGTGACATTACCGGTGCTAGAAGAATATTCAAGGAAAAAAAGTTTATGCTGGTGCACCCTGAGCAGTGTCGTTTTGTGCCGTACAAGGGCGGGATGGGCACGGTGCTTGGCTCAGCGCTGGAGCACAGCGAGGGGTGCGCGGTCACCAGGGCCAGTCCGTGCAGCTGGGCCTTGCTGCCACGGCCTGCGGCACCCACCGAGGGCTCTTCACTCCCAGCAGCTTTCTGCCACCAGCTTCCCTGTCACCCTGAGAATCAGGCCTTTAGATATTGTTTTTATCATTTCTAGCCACTTTCCCAGGAAAGTAACTATAAACAGAGGTGTTTATACATTCCATTAAAGATGTGCCTTTTGATGGACATCTCTCATGGCCGGTGTGGTTGGGAAGGTAGTGACCTGACTATCCAATCCCTGGTTGTTATTGAAAATCTATAAATACTGAAAGAACAAATAAACTTCTCCTTTCACCACACTTCGAGCTGCATCTGTGTGAATCATTTCATGTCAGACAGTGTCACTGCCCAGCTCCCTGCTGGATCTGCAGCTCTCCGCCGACGGCTTTGGGCCCTGTCAGAGCTCAGAAACCCCTTTGTGCTTTAGCAGGTGAGAGGAATGAGCCAACCCGGGAGCAGACATTGAGACAGCAGTAGCAGTGCACCTGCTTCTGTCACATCACTTCACTCCCCAGGTTTTCAGCCAGCTCCACTCTCAGTTTTAGAGCTTCCTGTGGAGTCAGGAGCTGTGCAAACCTGAATATCTTTTTATCAATAGACAAACCTGATATGGACATTTTACCTATTTGGGAAAGCAAAGACTTCATCATAAAAAATAGCAAACTGTTAGCTATGACACTGAGCCCAGATGGGGGAATACTGATGAGCCTTGACCTTC
Organism: Parus major; assembly: GCF_001522545.3. Classification (NCBI taxonomy): domain Eukaryota; kingdom Metazoa; phylum Chordata; class Aves; order Passeriformes; family Paridae; genus Parus; species Parus major. Next base: position 35,434,125 of record NC_031774.1, on the reverse strand, counting down.
GTATCTATGATGACTGAGCAGTGTGTGAAGACGAGCCTGTTCCCTGAGTGCAATGTATTCTTTTTAATAATCCTTGCCTCCTTACCCAACTGGTCTTTTATCATGACAACATTCCCTGTGTTTGAGAAGAATCGTTACGTTTGGTGTTCCTTGTCTTGCACCTCTGTCTCCAAAAGCGCAGTGTTCTTGCTAAAAGACCAGTATGTTCTCTGTGTAAAACTCACACAAGCTCTTCTGAGTTAGGGAACAAGTTCAGGATCCAAATCTAGTTTCCTGTACATACACTCCTGCCAGTGCTTTGAGGAAAACCCTTCCCAATTGTAATGCTTGCAGTGCTTTCACAGACATCTCAGGATTTATACCATCACATTCATCAAAGCTGCAGCACACTGAGTTTGTAGGTGTGGTGGTAAAACAGCACACACTAATATCTCACATTGCTAGAGCTGTCACGCCAGTCACAATCAGCCCAGCTCATATGAAGCATTATACTGCCACAAAACAATCAGAGTGACCCAGAAAAACTGCACGTACAGTAATCTTTATATAGCCATTACACCGGATCTGAATTCAGCCTGTTTGATAAATGAGGAGCTTTATATTACAGTGTTTGATTCACTGGGATGAGAGTCATGCGCTGAAAACTCTGTGAGTCAAGAATCTTTCAGTGCAGTGAGGAAACACATCAATAATGAGAGAGCAAGGACAGGTCACTTGTAACAGCAATGTGGGACCTCACAAACTGCAGCCAGGATGCAGAGCTTTTGCCATGGTATAGAAGGGGCAGGGATCCTGTGCGTGCTGTTTTGCACTGGTCCAGCAGTGTGAAAGACAACATTTTCTTTAGATAAGGGAACTAAAATGACTCGTGAAAAACTGGGAAGGGCAGGCATTCAGCAAGGAGTTTTCTTTCCTTCTACCTTTCACACTGTGGAAATCCAAGAAGGAATTAAATCCACTCACCATGGGAATCATTTGTAGTTCTATGCCAGCCAAATTACTGTGAGCAAGACAAGTGAAAGCTACACATGCAGATCTGCTTTCCTTGATCTGCTTAGTGGGCAAAGGTGAAGAACCCTCCTCATATCAGGGCTTTCCAGGACCCTTCCTCTTGAAAGCAACAAATCTCCCTGAATATACACCAACAGGTTTGGTCTTCCAACACCCTTCTCCGGAATTTTACCAATGAAATGTAAAAGCAGCCCCAGAGAGGGCCTCAAAGACAAGTTAAATCCACTGAAGTCTTTCCCCCTTGTTCCTGTTTGTGTGTTCATCGCCTTGATCAGCTTGACCAGAAAGCAGATCTAACCATGAACTAATGACTTTTCCTGTAGGATGAGTTTTCATCATTTCTCTGGAACAATTTGTTCTGCAACCACATGAGCACCAGGGCAAACACAGGACTGGAAGTGAGGAGAGGGACTCAGCAAGCTCAGTTTATCACCTGAGATGTTCTGGGTGGGCTTATTCAGCATCTTCAGTTTCCTAACACTGTGTAAAGCAAAGTCATAACCCATCTCAAAGAAATTCTTCTCAGTTGTTGCAGCTGATCAGCGCTCATACACATGAATTACTCTGAGACTGTTCTCAAAAAGTGAGTATATTTATGAGCTGGTTGTCTAATGAAGCTCACATGAAATTCCTAAAAACACAAAACATACTCATCACAAAGTTGACTTACTTTTGAAGAAGAATTAATTTCTTTGGCCATAGCAAACTTTGTGTGCTTCCTGGGCAGCTTTATTTGTGTCTCAGCTCTATGCACAGTGATCTTTTCATAGCACAGCAGCTGCCATGCTGACACGTGCAATACCCTGGCCACCAAAATGACTGTCTGTCCTACTAAAGCGCTCTCACTGCCCGTGAACGGTTCATTGAATTTTGATGACACAAGATTTTATTGTGATCCTGATGGACTGTGTTGATTGTTTTGTTTTTCACAGAGGTGGAATCTAAAACAGAAATTCTGTTCTGAACTTCAGATAGATAATAGCAAAAGATCTGCAGTAAGATGTTATATTTCACAAAACTGAAGGCTGTAAAAATGAATCTTTAGAATCCTTCTCTTAGGCATATAAATTCCTGCCTGCAGTTTTGTTTTCATTTTAGTGATCCAAACAAGGATCCTTATCCAAAATAAGGATAAAGCTGAAAACAGAGTGCTTCTGTTTCATACTGTAGGCACCTGCTAAAACAATGGCAAATATCATCCCTGCGCATGATCAAGTTTCTGGACCTAACACTGCTTTAACTATCAATACTTTAACCATGAAAGTATTTGGTATGAGAAGAGAGGAGAGACAGAGGGCAGGAGGCCTTTCAGAGAAGAGGCATTATACATGTTAATGTAACCTGGCTAAGGACATGGAAAGCTTCCCTGAGTGACAAAAATTTTTACAAAGTTCAACCTTTTGGAAATAAATTACTACTGTGCTTCTCTTTAAATGACTGTATAAAGTTTATAGGGATGTTTTAAAGTACCTTGTTCTTTTTTTCTGGGGCTGTAAATGCCACTTCAAGAACCAGAAAGTAAAAAAAAAAAAAATCTTGGTAATTTTGCCTAAGGAAACACAGTTTTTTATCCATCACACCACTAGAGATGAGTGTAGTCTTTTCTACTGTATTTTAATAGTGCACAGGCAGGAGCACATCTATGAGGGCTTTTTAACCAGTTTATACATTTAGAACTAGATGTGCTAAAAGTCTTCAAATGCAGGTATGTAAATGAAAATACCCAATGCCACATGGACATGAAGATCTTTGACAGGTCCAGCTAAAATGACATAGCTTTCTCACTGTTCAGCAGTGCTCTGAAAAACAAACCCTAAACCCCAGGTCCTAACAAAGCATCTACCTTGTGGCTAAGAAACCACAGTACCACGTCCCACAGCCCCTCAGTGTGTTGGTGTTGAGCAGAAGCTGCTTCTCACTTCCACATTCAGTGCATTTCTGAAACTCCCCTGCTAAAATTGCACCCATTTCTCTGTCCAGGGTAACAATTTGTGTTGTGTGTAACCCATTTTACTCTCTTCTTCTGTGTATGTGTCTGAAGCAAGGCCAGGCAAGTGGAAAGAAAATGTATCTTTCTCGTGACTGAATCCATTTACAGCACTGGAGAAAGCAGAAAGTAGTTTAGCATCTCAGCTATTTTCCAAACCCTGAAGAACAATTTCTGTGTTGGAAGCCCTGTTTGCTTTCTTTCTGTTCTTAGACTGCCATAGCTGCAGCAGCAGCATTACTACAGCAGGGCAGACATATCATGTACAACGTAAGCACACACATAGAACAACTAACTGCACTGAAAGGAGGCAGTCTGAGAGGCATCCATTAGGTCCAAATTCCTCCCAATAATATTAATTCTATTCAATAACAACATTCATACAGTTCTTCAGGGCCTGTGTGTGGAAAAGCATCTATAGAAACTCAGAAACCTGAATGTCTAAAATCAGGTATGTGTGGTAATATTTATTTGCAGGTTTGTTAGATTTCTTGCAAGTTTGGAGGGCCTGAAAGGACAAAGCTGCAGTCTTGCACAAGTGTCTAAGCAGCCTACAGAGCAGAGGAGGAAGAGACCCTCCCATGCAGACCACAAAGCCACAAGACAGCTCCTACACCCTGTCCTGACCTGCCTTTCCTCCCTCTTCAGCGGGGAAGGAGCTCTGCCCAGTGCACAGGGAAGGAGCTGCTTCCCAGAAGCAGAGGGTCTTGGCAGCATGGCCAACCCCTGCCTTGAGGGACCAGAGGGCACAAGGGCAGATTGTTGTTATTATCCTGCACCACTCAGGTGCAGAATGTTGTGTCTGAGTTGCTGCCTACAGTTCTCAGATACACATGCACGGCTTCCACCTCTTTCATCTGATTTGTCTTTTATGAGATGGGCTGAAAATAGCTGAAAAATGTGTGGTTTGGGGTTTGCATTGAGACTAATATAGATTTCAGCTTCTGAGAAGTTGAGGAGAGAGATTTAATCTGTACCCACACAATTCATGCACGAGCACATACAGATACGATATAGCATGCTGACACCAAATGTCAACATTTAGCTATTCCACTCATAAAGGAAAGTATCAAGCACACAAAAGATCTTCTTTATAAGCTTTTTTTTTTCTTTTTTATGAGTCAGTTAAAGATGTGATCAAATATATTTTCTTTCCTTACTCTCTTCCTTCTCAAGTACTGTTCTTATTACCAGTGTTTCTCATTATCAGAGCAGATATGAAGGAAGCCCTGTGAATAAACAGAAGGGAATTTGGACTTCAGGACACACTTTACTGCAGGCTTTTATCATCCAATATAGTTTGCTAGAAGGCATCTTTTATGCCACTATTCTTTCCCCAAAGACATTCCTCATTACTGAATGCTACATGTTGCCCTGTTGGTCTGGAAGAAACATTTCATTAGCTACAATATCACTATAGATTGCATCTAGTTGCCATAGAAACTTTAGAGAAGAAGCTTGAGTTTAACCCTTGGAATAGACTGGATTTTTCATTCTTATAGCATTATAACTTAAAAAGATACCATGTCTTTTATTGACCTATATTTTTCAGTTTAAAAGCTGACAGCTGCTGATAATTCATATAGGGTTGATGACTGTGAAATATTTTTATTGCAATATATCTAGTACTTAACTGGGACAATGCATTGAGGGACAAAATTGCTGTTGACTTCTCTGCAACTGAGATTTCAAGCTCAAGCAGTCAAGGTCGAAGGCAGCTGCAAAAGTGACATAGAAATCTCCTTTTACTGGTATGTATTGGGGTCAGAGAGAGAGAGAGAGACATCATATGTGGATGCTAGGCATGGCTTTGCCACAATTTCTGTTGGTCACTGCCTATTTCTGAGGTGCTTAGAGATCCTCAGGTGGAAGCTTATGCACACTAGTTCATTTTCTTCACGTAATAGAGGACACTTAAAGAGATTTTTTTCTTCTGCAAGTAAAACCAGCCCTTCAGCCCAAAACTACAAATTAATCCACACATCAGGCTTTTGCAGCTCCCTAAGCAGCAGCACTGCTACTAAAATGGTGCTTTTTTTAACCAAGACTCTTTCCCAGTGTGCATAGAGACACTAAACCTCATAGTATTTTCACATTGGAGCAATGCACTGCTGTGCTCCAGATCACACCACTTGATCTGATAGCTAAATAGCTTGCTCAGTGAAGAAACATCAGCTCTCTCTGAAACTGGAGCCACAATCCCGTATCTGTCTGTACTTCAGACCTGAGCAACAAAGCATTTTTTCTTTACTGGTATCACCCCTGTAAAATGAAAAGCCTGAAGATTATGGCACACACACTCACATAAGTGTATGGGTAAATTGTGCAGTGGATGCTATTATCACTCAATAAAGAGTTCCTTCTGCCTTACCAGACTACATAAAAATGTGAAAAGCCTAGTCTCCAAAAGGTCTCAAGTTCTCCATCTCCCTTTTTCTTGTGTTCTCGTTTCCTCTCTCATTAGAAATACACCAACATCAACAAATGATAGTTTAAGGTTACAGCAGTGGAAGGGCCTGGCTTCCTCCCCTGCCAACATTCTTTGCAGGGTGGCTTCTGCACACTAGGACTTTTGTTCTTTTTGCTACAAGCTCCTTTCAATTTGTAAAACTCAGACTCTAGTTACAGCTGGTTTTGTTCCGAAAGAAAAACTGGAGGGGGATGTGTGTGTATGTGTGGGGACGGGGGAGCTTGTGCCCAGGCAGTTTTGTGACTATTCTATGGCAGAGTTGTGGTGGGGGTTATATTTAGCTTGATAACAGAGGTTTTGTTATTAAGATCCTTTTAACTACATTGCACAGCCCTTACTCATGTTGGTGGACCAAGTAGTATCACTGAAGTCAATGGGCCTGTGGTGCTTTATTATTTCAAATCACATAAAGATCACTGAAATAGGAATGATCATAATGAAACACTTTCATCGTGAAGTCAATGGGTCTATTTGTACAAATGTTCACAAGCATGAATGAGAATTGCACAATTTAGGCCAACACATACTATTTTCTGACAAATTCAGTATCTTTTCTTGATAAAAACTCCATGAATAGCACTGTCTCACATGTGCAAACTACACAATGAACCTGGTTCTGCTTGGAATATCTAATTTGTCTCAGTGGCATTGCTCCAGAGGAATGTATTTAACTCTTTGGAGACACTATTGGATTAGGACAAATCTGATGCTTTTAGCTGATTCACTGGGGATGGTTCAAAATAAAGGATTTTCTGTCCTTGAGAAACACTGGCTTTAAATAGCACTTTGTCATTTGCAATGTCTTGCAGCTGAAGCAGTGCCTTAAAATGGCGCACCTATGGAAAGTCACATGAAGGAAACAAGATCCAGAATGAGAATTCCTATTAGAGGACAATTAAATAGCTTGAAATAACGAGGTATCACAGTGAAAACTGGCCAATGAATACAGAACCCATTTGCAAATAGCTTCATATTTAATTAACATTCCGTGTTTTGAGGAAGGAAGAGAGTTTTCTACCCAGCTGTACATTCAAATTTAGAATTACAAACACCAGTAAACCTAGTAAGTGCAGTAGTTCTGTAGGGAGCTATCCCACTGAAGGTAGCCCCAGCATCATGAATAGGTAATTTGGCTGTGACAGCAAAACTGTAAACAGAGAGCTGCTTATCCTACTGTGGATGAGGCATATTCTTAGGTTGTGACAGACATGCACCTTAGTTTTCCAATAGCACTTCCCATTACACATTGGATAATTCGATGTATTTCCTTTCTCCTTTTCTACTGGCAGATAGATTTCATCCATCTTTTTTACTTTTTCCTAAAATGACATAACTTGAACAGAAACTCGTAGCTGCAAAAGGGAAGGACAAATGATTGCAATGGGCTTCATGTTTTGAGCAAATAGCCATCTGAAAGGGACTGAGGTAGCTTCACACCCAGCCTGGCTGGAATGGGAGTGCATGACCCAAAGAACTGAGATTACAGAGGAGCAAGCCCTTCCACACTAGTTAAGGAGATTCCTTCTTCTGCTGGAATGTGGCATATAGTGGCCTTGTTTGCTTTGAAAGGGTGGCAGCATCAGTCCATGCAGAAAAGCATGGCATTATTTCTCACCTCTGACTGCAGGAAGTCCATCTAAAGAGGTTCAAAAAGCATGAGAAAACCACATGGTTTCTTTCATGAGTGAGCCACAGTCTCACTCTTTGTCTGGCTGCAGCATGTCTGAGTTACTCTGGACATGTTTGGATGTAAAAGGAGGACTTAGGCTACTTTTCTGGATATCTGGTATCCTGGTTGGAGCAGATAAGAATTAAATATGACCAGGTTGACTCTAAATGACTCTAATGTCTAAATGTATGCACAGTAAATCTGACATACCCCATATCCAGAAGCTGGATTTATGGCACATGAATGACATAGTGGACACACACAAATGTATCCCTTGTTGAAATCCTGGACAGAAATATGAAAGCCTCACGTTTTGGGAAGAGGCATATTCTGTTGGGTGAAACTTGTATTATCTGGAAAAGTGAAAATACTCCAATGGTCTGCAGATACCAAAGATAACCAGATCAGTATTTGTGGTACTCTGATTCAAACACAAAAGCATTCTCTGAACCAATGGAAGTTCATCCCATTATCTCACAGTGTCATCCTAGTGGGACAGAGCAGTGAGCACTGATGTGATCTTTCTCATGCTCATCCATCCCTACGAAATCCCCAACAGCCCTGGAGTGAGTAGTCTCACAGCCAGGCAACTGTAAGTACTTCTAATACTGCTCCCTCTGGCTCAGGAGTTCTCCATTTTGACTTGAGTCTCCTAAACTCCTGAACACAGATTCTCAAGAACTAAATGTCATATAAATTATAAGATTAATCTGTCCTTGTACTTTCAAGATGCAGCAGAAACATCTAAGAGAAAAATCTGACCTGAAAAGTTCCTAAATTCTCACACTCAGTAGGATGTACATTTAATACCAGTCAGGATTTGTGAGCGTATAAATCTGTTGACTGCCACAACTCTAAAACTTAGTGTACCTCAATTATCTAACAGATGCATTTCTACAGCAATTCTACCTGCAGACATCCTTCCACAGAGAGGCCAGATGTCAGTTCAACATCGAAGGAACATCTCTGAGCCCCAGAAGTGCAAATAGCTCTTATACAGAAAAAGGAAGAACATCTGTCTAAACAATCTTATAAAAACACTAGAGCATTCTAGAAAAAATAGCCCAAAAGCATGTAGCAATTACAGAATTCTACTACAGAATATTATAGGCTATTATTTTCAAGTTACTACTATTTGTGTTTTCTAAAATCTGCACCTTTTGAAATATACTGAAGCATCTTTTCAGAGTCCATGCTCATATCCATTAAAGCCTGGTACCCCAAACAGCTATCAACCAAAATCAAGCCATTTGTGAAAATCCATTGCTTCTAGTATTTATTTTTCTTCAGGATAAAATTCTTTTTATGTACATGTGTATTTAAAACAATTTTAATGAAAAATTGGTAGTTCCCTCTAAGATATGACAGAAGAGCTTGTGATGATGTCTGAACTGAATTTCATTTAAGAGCAATATACACAGACCAGTGTATATTGGACACTGAACAGTGTAGACCAATATCTGTTGAATGGTGGGGGTCCTGACTTTGTATAGGCTTGCAGGTGTGCCTGGGGTACAGCAGAAGGCACTCAGATCTGTGCTCCCATTTCCCATGGAAATAGGGTGAAGTTTAGTTTGGAATGTTCACTAAGGTGCACGAATGAGAGTGTACAGATGAACACCTTCCATAGAAATGAAGTACATTAGAACTAGAATTAGATTAGAATCTATGTGCATTTTCTTAGAAACTGAAAAACAAGTAGTTAAAATTGAATCCTCTTTCCTTTGTCTTTTGTTAAATTCTCCTTTAATTGACTAATTTGCACAGCATAGACACCCAACTGTTGTTTGTAAATAAATGGTTAAGGGACTAGAAACATACAGCAGTCACCCTGCCAGATTTATTGATGAGTCCTCAAACACACAAGCCCTTGTAGAAGGATTTAAGTAAACAAAAAGCATTATGTATCTATAGAGACTGAGACAAGAGCTAATTGCACTTGCCAGATTGCAAACAGTACCATACAGAGGAAATAAATATGCGTTTAATTTCTAAAGGTAACTTGGGTTCAACATCTTAACCATCCTGCTGCCTAGTGACTCCTAAGCTCACTGCTTCATGTTTCATAGAGAGAAGGAGGTGCTAAAGAATAGGGTTCACAGACATCAGCTGACAGTGCAAGCAACAGCCTCAGCTTTCCAGCAAGAAACACTGCAAAGGCTGGGGCTTGAGAGCTTGAGCGCTCGCGAGCTTTCTAAGCTGCCATAAAGACTCACATTTAGATCCTCTTCTAGACATCAACATCCATGTCACATCACTCTGTCTTGCAAAACAAATCATAAAACTGCTCAGGCCTTCTGATATTTCACAGCGGGGTTGAGCTCAGGTGAGCAGTCAGCAATCCTGAAGGAGCAACCAGGGCAAAGGCAAAGGCCCTTGCATTTCCCTCTGCCCTCCACCACACTCTCTTCATATCAAGCTCTGCCCAAACAGTAGACTGAGAAGGGAACAAAGAGCAGATGGAAAAAAAATGGAAAGCAAGAGTAGCTTCCACCTACTTTTTGCTACTACCTACACTAACTACCTCCTTCCTTCTCAAAGCCTTCCCTGGCTGTTTAACAAAACTGCTTCCTGCTGCTAGAGGAGACTGAATGAAATAGTCTGAATAAAGCACTTAAATGTTCAGTGAGACAAAGAGCTTAAAAAACCAGTCTAATAGCCTTAGTCAAGACACATCCTGGGAAAAAATACGCTTCAGTTTCTCTTCCACTAGGGATATTTATATGTAGAAAAGCAATGTTCAAAGGAAAGTTCAACAGGTCTGTCTTGGACTACAGATGTACAGACAAATGACATTCACTCCATGCCTCTTCACAAGCCAAAAGAAACCACAAAAATTAATGAACAGATTAAGCAACATCCTCAAGTTTTCCACATGGTGAAAGACTGCACTGAAATCCAGTCAGAGATGTAAAATATCCATTAGCAATTCCTTTGGAGCTTTTCCCTGCCGTGAGAACAGCTCATCCCGACCGCAGCCACAGGCTGTCATGTCGTGACAGAGGTTGTTTTCCAAGGACATCCTTGCTCTGGCACAGTCCTTGCTCCAACAGCTAGCAGGGGACTGTCACACCCTGAGTGCTGACAAGCAGCATCCTGCAGGAGAGCTCAGTGAGAGCCCACAGTGCCCACCAGATGAGCAGCCACTTCTTTGGGGGGCACAAAAAAGGCTTCTCTGTTCCTCTTTCTTTAGGACTGGGTTGAAATTTTCCAGTAAAATACCTACAAATCTTGAATCTTGATTCACCAGAGGGGCAAAGATTTATTCACGGTGTTAGATTTTGTTCCGTGCTTCTCCCTTCGTTGTAGGGCAAAGAACCATTACCACTCTTGCTAAATGATGGAATTTCCTGTTCTGGTTAAAACTACAGTTAAGGCTTTAAATTAACCCTCAACTGAATGTTTTCCTGGTTTAATTGCCAGGCTTTGGAAAGAGGCCTAGCACCCAGGCCCTGACAGGAGCACAGCTATGCAATATGCATCTGGCTGCAGTCCCAAAGCAGTTAGAGCAGCCTCTGAGGAGAGATATTTACACCCCTGTGGGATGAAATACTTGTAACTTCTCTTGCAGAGCTCTACCATCCCCTGCTACTGTAACCCACACTTTCCAAGTGACTGGGGTTTTTTTTAAGTCTTGCCAAGCCTTGGGAGAGCTGGACGGGCTGCTGTGTCAGTCTGCAAATGCTGCTAGAGGGCTGCATAATGCGGGGATCTGCCCTACATGCAGCCTTGCCTCATGCTGGCTGAAAAATCTTTGCAGCTGAGTTTCTTCATGAGGAAGGGTGCTGGAGAACAACAGTTTCTGGTTTTCTTTGGCTTAGACAAAGTATTTCCACTACTACTAATGCATAGGGTTCACTTGTTAATCTACATCCAGAAAAAAAGAATTCACTTCTTATTAATGTCAACGTGATGGCTAATGTGCATTCATTCAACTTGATTATGATGATAGTATAAAGCCCCTGTTACTCTTTTCAGACTGTTGCTTTTTAGGCACAGCACTTATTTCTGTCCCCAGATCATTTGATTACTGTTATTTTACTCCTAAGCTGAGACTGAAGTAATTATTAGTGCCCATCTTTTATTTTTGAAAAATGCACAGTAACATTAGTCTCCTCCGGCTTTTTTGCTTCTCCTGGGTTAGAAGGGGTGACAGAGAGAATAAATTATTCACATGAAAAGGCTGTAGCAGACTCAGATGTTCCTCTGTAGTGCATCCAGGGCTGCTGTGCCAACATTACCCATGTCCTCCTGGCCATCATTGCACTGCCCCATTTCCTGAGTACTTTCCTGGGGAGTTTTCAGGGAGATACTGGCAAAAAATCTTCTGTGCAAACTGTGCTGAGTACAGACCCCAGGTACAAAAATCAGTTCCTAGTGATGTACACCCACTGCCAACCACCCCACTGGTTCATGAGCAGGCCCCTATAGGGTTAGGGCAGCAATTCATCAGGTACAGTGGTGGTCACAGCTGTTCTGGGGGGCAGTCCCATCATTTTCCTGGTGCTCACACAGACTGTGACTATTTCCCAGAGCTTTACCAAAGAAGCTGCTTGAATTTTATCATATTGACAGGGCAAGAAGAGTTGATGTCAAGTGACTTAAGCCAGAAGCATCTCTGGTCTGCACATCAGTACTTAGGACCTGGGATTGAGACCAGATCTTCAAAACACTACACCTGCAGCCATGCAGCTAAGCCAGGATGCCTTTTCTCCAACAGGCAAGGAAGTCTCTCAGCTCTCAGAGGGCTAGAGGCCCTTATTAAGAGAATCTGACCTTCTCTTCAAAGGCAGTACAAATGGAAAAGTACAGGGGTGTCAGTGCCAAGCTCCTCAGTTTGCTTGGGAAACAGCTGTAGCAGTTCAAGAAGAAAATATGTCACGGCTGCTCCAGACAGTAAATTCCTAGTGTTTCAAAGTGATGAGAAGCAGAAGATGAATGCAGGAAAACATTTTAATATATTTCACTGCAAAGTTTAACCAAAATGACTTAATCTAATCTGTCTGACTTGGCATTGGAGGAGGCTAGGAGGACTAATCCGGTCAACCTGAAATGTTCCTCAGCTGATGGTCAGGAACCAGTAGCTGAGAGTTCAAGGACACAGCTACGAGGTAACTGCAGTCCACACAATCTGCCCTGAAGATTTTAAAATAGAAGTATTTCCCTGGCTTGGATTGTTCTTTTAACCATATGTTGCTCAGTGTGTTTCAAAAGGATGATGGAAACGCATGCAGGGCACTAAAATGATCACTGTGTCACAGCCCTAATCCCAGACCTATGGACATAATAATGTCTTTAGGTGTTCCAGATTTATGTCTTCTAAAGGCTCTTATCCAGGTGATTAATTTGCCTACAAGGTTAAAATATATTACAACTGAAGATTGGGCTTTTAAAAGAAATATTTTGGGTTAAGGCATTTAAATTGTATTGAAGTTAACATCTTGGGCTTTATTAAACTGATTATCTGTCATCCAGGCAAAATGTGGACATGACTGAAATGGGCTTATGGCTATCTGCTGTTTGCTGCATATGCCTTTTCTTATGAAAAGAGACAACCAGTGATTTCTTCAAAGAACATGGAGTGTGAATAAAATAGAGGAGATCTTGCTCACCTCAAGTTGCCTTAATTGCTGAAGACACTTCTGGTGAATGTTGTCAAAGAAAATGGCACAGAAGATTACAGTGAGACACAAGATGTCCCAGAGAAAATACTGACAGATGGGAACTCAAAGTTTTAGAGACGGAGCAGAAGCAAGCAGCGTGACTTGCTATTTGTGCATTACTGATTTTGAAAAGCAACTTATTGACTTTTTTTTTGCAGGCCACATTGTTGCAGGCTGTTACCCTGACCCTTGGAAAGCCGGGTAACTCAATGAAATGCCACTGCAAATTATATTTTTGTCAGCTCTCAAGAACATTGCATTCTTAAAACAGGAACTGGCAGAGTTCAACATGCAGTTAGTGTGGGGGAGGGCAGAAGCAGTGTCCAGAAGGGAAGTGTCTTGAGGCACTGTTTCTAGGGAAGAGCCTGATAGAGCATAAGAATAGAAAGCAAAACAAAGTGCACCAGAAGAATAAAGCTCTAGGCAGTGCCTGCCAGGAGACAGACCTCTATTGCTGAAATACAGGCTTTTTGCACCACTGAAGGAAGATGTTCTTCATTTTACCCCCTGGCTGCTCTCTCAGAGAAACAGCAATAGATAAAACAACATACATGCATAGGAAGGAAGAACTTGGATTCCACCTTGGAATATTTCTCTTTCAGCTTTGATGCAAAGTCTTATATTTGGCAGCAACATAAATGTGGTTCAGTATTTAAATCCATTGAGAAAAAGAAAACCTCTGGACAAAGTAACAATTTCAGAGAAATTTTACCCCAGTTGGCTGAGTTTACTGTTCCTCATCAACATATTAGAGGAACAAACAGTGTTCTACATTTTGCTTAGGTGGATTTTAGATGTGCATAGAGCAAATATACCCAATATGTTCATTCCTACTTTAGTATTACCACAGCCCACTGTCAGCTGGGTCAAATAACTATTACTGAACTACTTAGGCTGCATCAGGAAAACAAGAGAAGGAGAGAAGGTGAAGCTTAGAGAGGTCTGTGCCTGACAAAGCAGCGACCAAAACACAACTGCATACAGAAAGCACACTGAGGAAAATTTAAAGATTTATAGCTTTGGGAAAGGATGGGATGGGAGAAATGGGATAGTGTCATTGAAGAAGGGGAGTGGGGATCCTTTTCTGATAGTGTTTGGCTTTCATGGGGAACAGTGATCAATGATGTTTCATCAGGGAATTATTTCTCCCAGCTAAACAAGGTGATCAAGTGTAATTAATACACCCATTAAGAACAAATACAGCTGACTATACTGAGAAGTTATGAAAAGTAGGAGTGAATCAGGCAGCAACCAGAAGGCCGTTAATCTCCTCCTTGCACAAGCCAAAATGCATGATAAATGAGCCTCCATGAAAGGGAAGCAGCTGAGCAATATGTAGTGCAATATAGACTCTAATGTTCAGTGATAAGAAAGCACAAGCATGCAGGATATACACAACTCGTGGGGAATGTCTGTGATATGATAATAACTTTGGCAGCTCTGCACATCACTGAAAAAAGAAGTTTCTCTTGTTTCTGTTACAGCTTGTGCAGTTAACACATTCCAGGACTGATAGTGGGCAATTCATTAGGGAAATGGATATTTTCTGCACGAAGCCTTTGTGCCTCATCACTTATGCATTTAACTGTGATCACTTCTGGAGTATATACTGGCCAAAATTCCCCAGGAAGGCAGTTCCCAGTAACCCTACTGATTTGTGTGCTCACATACTCCTTCCCTTTCAGTGAAAAATGTTTCTTACTGTGACTTTTTGCTCTCCCTGTTCTATCTAATGCAAATGAGGTCCAGAAGCCTGTGCTATTAATGCAGCTCATCAAATCAGATCAATCAAGCTAACATAACCTTGCTGTGATGTGTAGAGTCAATGTTTTGGCACCAAGACTGTTGCATCCCTCTTATAACTGAAATATGTCCGGACACAGACCATGTGCACACATTTACCAGTCACAGGCTGTAATATTTCACATTGTTCTTTCCCTTGCCTGCTATAAGCAGTACAAGAATGCAAAAAAAAAAAAAGGGGGGCATGTAAAGCATTGTTCCAGAGGCAAGTTTGGTTTTAACTTCCTTATTTTTGTCCTTAACTTAGAGAAAAGATTTCATGTAGGAGACGGTTCTGAAGATTAAGTAAAGTCTCTGTTAGCTCTGTGACTACTTCATTATTTTATACCATTCTTTCATTACATATTATTATAAAACATAAACTTTAAACCAGAATGTAAGTATTTGTACAAACAGAATAATATCTACAAAGAAAAATCATTTGAGTCTTTCCTATTCAGTGGCATCTACAATCATTGTCTGTAGGAAAACAGCCTTGTGTTTATTTCACAAATCATTTCACATTTACTGTGGAGTTACACCTGCTTCAAGTTAGAAAAACAATTATGAGAATATACATTGGGCAAATGTACTGACCTTTGAAAAAGTATTTATACTATGTATTTCTAATCTTTAGTCAAAGTACATCTGTGTGAGTTCCTCCTGAATTAAAAGGTTTTAATATTTTTTTATTCAAAGTCTATGAAAAAATAATTTTTGTTTAATACTTTTTATTATGTGTAACAATGGAGAACATTCTCTGCTCAGCTTTCTCAGATATCAAATGGTTGACAATTATGTTCTTGCAATGAACATAAAGTCTGCCAGTTTTGATGCTGCCGTCACTGTGGGCAGGATAACATGTTTGAGCCTGTTTCCATGAGAGACAGTAGAGAAAACTTCCCTGAATTTTCATGGCACAGAATGAAGATTTTTGAGGATGATCCACATTGCGTGGGTGTTAGATCTTTATTCAGAAGTCTCTGAGAGTTTGAAATGGACTGATCTGGTTCAATTGATTTGAATCAATTCATTAGCATGTTTTCCAGTCAGAAGTACATACCCATAGGTTTTTTTAGGAGAGGATATCCACTAGGATAATGTGACATTTTGAAGGATGCCACCTTTTCCCAGTGACCAACTAATGGTTAGGACTGCAAATATAATGCTTTAAGAAACACATGCTGCAAACATCTCATTAAGAACACAGTGTCTGCAGCAGCTTTCGCATTTAGATCCTCTAATGGCAGCACATTATGGGGTTGTTTCCTTTAGGTTTTGTGCTTGTTTTCTAATTGCTGATGCAGGCACTGCTATTGGGCCAGTGTTTGAAGAATTGGTATGTCCAAGGGGAGAGAAATTGTAGATGAGAGAATAATAGATGAAGGGCACTTGGATTCGTGCTGTATTATTTTAGTGAATTCCAGTCTTACAAGAGGTGACATTGTCTAATGATTGTAGGTGGGAAAAAAAAGGGAGTTTAAGTGCAATTTCTACAGGAAACATTTGTAAAAGTACAAGCATTAACATCACTTGTGGAATTTAACCCATGCTCTGTTTATCTGTTATCAGCACTTATTCCTGTTGATAGGAGAAAGAAAAACCTCTTATTAAAATAATGAAAGCAAAAGTGGAATTTCCCATACCCAGTAATATCATCCGTGGCTCAGAAGGGGACTTTTCTGCTTATCTGGCAAAGAAATTATCAAAAGGCTTTTTACTGAAAAAAGCAAAGATGGTAGTAAAGTGGAAGTAGTGCAACTGCACCAGAGAAACAACCCCTGTGACATACTAGCTTCTTCATTGTGCAAAAATCAAGAATAAGTGAAATCTGCTTATAGGCACCTTAAAACATGTGCTCATAGACAGCTAATTAAAAGCAGATAGTTTAAGTAATCACAGCAACCAACCTAAAGAAATAAAAGATACAAAGGAAGCTATAATTACAATAGCTGTGAGCCTTGGCAAACTTGGTAAAATCAGCTATTGATAGTAATTCGTGATTAGGAAAAGAAAGCATTGATTCCAATGAGGAAGAAAATCTCTGTATTCCCTACTGGCTCTCAGCTTGCTGGTTGTGGATTGGCAGATCCTTACAGACAGGCCAGGAGAAGTACAGAAGACAGCTTTGAAGTGGAATAGTTGTTTAGGTTATTGTATGTCTCTCTAAATGCAATCCAGGGGGTTTTCATCAAGTGAACTTCCCACTGTCATTTCTATGAGTTTGTAACTTGTCTAGTATATAAAAAGTGCTGCCATAAATAATCACAGAAAAGCAATTTTAATCCATATTCTTATTCATTCCTAAAATCTCAGCTTATGCAAATTTCTACTGAATTTAATAGAACTTTCCCTTGGGTAAAGGTAAAGGCACGAAGAGATCATACATCTGCTTAATACCAAGCCATTTTCCCTCTGGCTTTAATTGAATGCCCATACACCTGCAGGAGCTGGATAAAGAAATGTGCTTGACACACCACAGACACAAAAGTCCTGAACTGTTTCTTGGGGTTCAGGTGTCTGCAGCTGAAAGCCTGCCAACACACACCTCACAACACCTCAGGACACAGCTGGGCCCGGGGGCAGAAGCTGCAGGACTGCTGTGACACTGGGCAATCATCTTCTGCTGTACTTTGGTACCTTTTGAGGTGCTCTGGCTGCAGCTGCACAAACAGATCCCCAGCAGGGACCTGAAGGACCATGCCCTGACTCCAGTGAAAAACCTTCCTCTCTTTGCAACCATTTTTGTCTGCCCTCTCCACAGAGGGGAAACCAAGGAGACTTCCTGCACAGAAGTGCAATCTTCTTCAGGTGAAAAGACCTTGAGTGGGAACATGGTATTTCAATGTAACTGCTAGCCAGGGTGGCAGCAGTCCTATTCTACCAGGAGGAAAAAAGAAGAAAGCTTTCATCTGACTCTCTCCAGAAGACATGTTTGAAATAGTAATTATATCAGCATTGTACTTTTCTGTATTGCTCCGCACTGACTTCCAAGGTGGTCCTTTTTTCCCCCCCCTTTCCTGACATTACTGAAATTTTGTAGTATTCAAATAGGGTTCAAAAAACCACAAAGTGGTTTTTTTTCCCCTCTGTGCACTCAATTGTTTTCTGTTTGGGAACCTTGCTTGCCTTTTTGGAAGTGCTAGAGGTTCTCCTGAGTTTCCAGATCTCTGATGTTCACCCTCAGGTCTGTGTCCTAGCCTCTTCTGGCAGAACAAAAATGTTGATGGCTCCTTAGGGGTTCAGAACTGAGCATCTGTGATTGAGAGCAGCCATTCCTGAGCACAGAAGGGCTCCACAGAAGGGCAACACAGAGCTTTCAAGGTTGTTGCAGACCTCCCAGGCTGGTGGTACTGCATAACATCATGCACTACTTTTCCTTTACTGATGGCCAGGTGCAGGTTTGGGTGAACTGAGGAAAGTTGCACCATTCCTCCCACACTGGGAATGGCTGGAAATTGTCTCTTGCTCTCATCCTGGATCCTTTATGTTTTCATTTTGTAAGAACATGAGAATGAAGTCTCCAGACATGACAGTGGAATCAGAAACTGGGAAAAACAATTGTAGTGAAGAGAAACCTATCCAAATGGGGGGTTTGCACATATTAGCTTTAATGCAGAAGCCTAGAGCCATGAGGACACATTGCATTGCCTCCTTCCTTTCTGAGTTTGCTCTTGGTTTGCTATTTTTCCTGACTGTTGCTGCATCAAAGCACTCACAGTGAAAAGGGCCTGGCATGACATGTCAGGAACAAGATTGTGCTCAGGCATGAGGCTTTGATCTTGGAGATTCTTCAGCTGTGTACAGTGCACAAAGGTGCAGCCTTGGTACAGACTAGCAGAGGGAAGAAATTCCAGTGGGGAGTTTGTCTGGTGAGTGAAGAGTTAGTGCAGGTCAGTAGTAGAGGCTGTGCATGCAGTTTTTTGTTGTTGATGCAGTTTTAAAACACTGAGCATATGCAGAGGAAGTCCTCACATGGTGGTAAGTTGCTGCATGCAAACTTTTTTTCTTATCTTTCTATGTATTTTTAGATATGTTCAAGAAATTAAATCTTCAACCAGTAGGATGTGTGAAAAGAACTTTAGTTGCAATATGTGTTTGTAAACCAAATATGTAGAGAAAAATAAATAGATAAGAGGTAAAGAAAAATTTTCATATTTTTTCCAGACTCCTCCACATGTATTAATATCCAACTCACACTGAGGAAATTTTCTCTACTCACTGTTTCAGTATGCTGCACTTTCAATACTTCTTTGATCTCCTGATTTACAGCCACGGGGATGAAAACCAAACAAATACTTTTCCTTTGTTTTCTAGAACTCCTTGTTTTGTTCCATTATAAAAACTAACCTGACAGACTTTTATATCACAGAGATAAAAAAGGAGATACAGAATGTACTGTGTGAACTGTGAACTTCTCTAAGGATAGCTGATACCTATGAATACTGTGAAGTAAACAAGCACACGTCCCCCAGGGAGGTGCGGTATACTTAGGAAAGGCTGGAACCTCACAGAGAATTTTTCAGTAGCATGAGCCTGATGCTATCTGTGACTAAAATCTGGCATATATAATCCTTTTTTCTTCTGCTTTTTATCTTGTGGTCAAGGATGGACAGAACCTCAACAGGTGTTTTTAGACCATCATCAAGAAACCAAACTAAAATAGCTACAAACGTCACTGTGCACATCACACTGGTGTTTTTGTCAAAAGCAGATGCATACAGAGAACATAAGTTTACAGCATGAGAAATTTGGTCCTGTATACTTAACTCTGTAAAGGCCACTACATGTGTCTTAAGACTCAGAATAACATTTTAAAAGGTAAGGCGTCACTCTACTTTTGCATTGGACAACTTCCACCTTTACAGTTACAGTTATATGGTGACATTTTCTAGATTAGAAAACATTTTACAAGTTTGAAAAAAAGAGAGTATAGCTGCTAGAAGTGACAGTGTGTTAATGTCGACATCTGATGAATACAAAATGCAGGGGGAATAGCTTGTTGCTGAAATACATTAGATCACAGCAGCAGCAGCAAAATGTAGCAGTGAGACGCCACCATCATCATTTCAACGTTGTTCCATATAATTGCAGAGTGACTGCGAGCTAGCAGGGAAAGTTATCTGTCTTTGGGAGTCTTGTAAATGACATGCTATTTAAAATAAAACATCAAGACTGTGAAAAAAATATTCACAGGCTCTTCGACGTCTACTGAATTGTGTACAGTCTTTGTGGAACGTCATAAATGCAGTTCTCAGAGGAAGTAAATGGTTGTCTGAAGACACATCGCTACCAATGCCATTAACACAACTCATCAGCTAGCAAGAGCATACTCATCTGTCTAGACACAGATGATATTAGAAGAGTAATCACTATAGATCATATTCATGTCCCAGTCCTGAAGGAGCTTTGTGTGGCTCATTCTGTCCCTGGCTGGCCCACAGTCTGAAGGCAGCATCCTCGCTCAAAGCCAGTGTCAGCTATCCAAGCTCTGCATGAGCAGCAGAGCTCCTGCAGTCAGGATCTGATGAAGTATCTGTCTGGTGCAGATAGAGAGCTCATTGCCAAAACAAAGTTTAAAATGCTAAGGAAATAACTCCTTGTCTCTCCTTCTCCTGTGACACTACACACAATGTTTAAAAGATTAGCTTAGATTAAATACACAGCTTTTTGAGAGGTAAAGAAGAAGGACACGATTTTCATTCAAGCTGTTTAAACTCTGGTCAAATACAGGAGCACAAATACTTGGTTTTTTACATAATGCTCTGTTGACATAATGCTCTGTCAGTCAACATCATCAAGCAATGTATTCTGCTTGAAATTAATTTATATGTTTAATCCCCTTCTTAATTTATTTTTTTTGCCTAATTCTGCACTTTTCCTAAAGAGTCCCAAAATCACACAGCACCTTGGTAAAAAAGAATTAATTTTCACCTGTTTTTTGCCACTTTTTTCCCTTTTATCTGTGTTCTATTGTGAATATGATCTCTATTTAGTGATCATGAATATAATTTTGGCCAGTTTTCTTAATTTTGTTATGCAAGGGATATCATCCATACAGAGCACATTTGTCCTGCCTTGCCATATAACGTAGTAGATTCAGAAGTGGAAATAGTCCAAGTCTCCTCTTGAAATTGAATCTCTAGTATGGGCAGTAGGACACTACCTTTGTTTCTATCAAATGCACATTATAGAAACAGAAGTGATTCAGAAATTAATTCAAATTTCTAGAGGACCAGATTCATTGTCAATTTTTTTTTATGACTTAGCCTAAGGACTAAGCCTTGGAAGATTTAAAAGCAAAAACCTAGAGATAGAAATTATGTTGCTTAAGGAACTTCATGTAACCAGCAAATGGAATGAAGACTTACATTTCTTTTGCTCAAAAAAGAGAAACAATTGTCTCATGTATCTGAGATACTGTAATGGTTTTGGGATACTCAGTCTGTGAAATGTCTCTGACATGTTCTGGTAAGACACATGCTCATCCCACAACAGTTAGAATAATAGATTATATCATGTCTGCAAACCTTCAAACATTGTGCCAAATATGTTAAAATGTAATAGTGGTTCTAGAGATTATTTGTTTGAGTACAGCTTTGTACGATAGCAGACCGAGGTAATGCCATGTGAATATAAAACATGAATCGTGCACAAGCAGTGCCTTTTCCATTGCCAAGTCTTATGCTGTCCATGAATAGCTATGGTCAGAGTACACTTCATAACAGCCTCCTGTCAGTTTTGGTTTGAAAAGCACAAATACCATCTTATATATATGGAATTCATTCAGCCTTTCTTTTTTGTTAGGATTCAACTTTTTTTTGTTTGGTTTTGTGGTTTTTTTTCCAGAAGTTATTTCAGTAGTATTTTGAGAGATAAAATATTTACAGTTGAAAGACTTATTTTCACTTAAATCATGTAGCTTTGTAAATAAGTATGACACGATTTAGTAACATTTCCATAACGGGGCTGGAGCACAAACAGATGATTTTGACACCTAGCTTTTTAACATCTGCAGGATGAATATTTCAAGTGAATTACAATAGAGAACGGTAGAGAGTAATAGAAGATTCTAAACAAATTATGCTTGTTTATTCCAACTGTGGAAAGATAACCATACAGTTTAAACACACCACAGTGCTTGGGGTGATTTTGTGTCTACTGAGTCACTGCAACAGAGAAAAATAAAAAAAAAATGTTTGGAAAAAGAGCAGACTGGGTCCTCAGAAAACTTTTTCATGCACAGCTGCTGATGGGTAACTGTATTTTGCTCTCAGCTGAGACTCGGAAGGATGGATGGAAAAACTGTACTCTTAAAATCTACATTTTATAAAAAAAGAGGAGAAATATAGGTGCCTAACAAATCCAAATTAAATTACAATGTGTTTAATAACTTTTTCTTTGGGACAATTCAAGAACAATTTTCCAAACACAGCATTGCTGCATTACCCAGATCACAGCACCCCATTCGGAAGGAGGCAAGCCAAGGTATATCCAGTCCCATATGGAAGTCTGAGATCCAGGAGCAGAACTAATAGAAGCTGGAAGTACAGAGTCTGCTCTCAGTGTGTCTGCCATCACAGGAACCAGTCTGTGAGTCACACAGCCAAACAACTCTGACTTGAGGCAGGGAAGGAGAACTGAGACCCAGGACAGTCCTTCAGCTCAGCACCAGGGTCAATAGGACAGCTCTAGTTAAGACCTCAGTAAAATACCAGTGCTATGACTCAGTCAGGATGTTCTCTCCAGCTCCATTCAGAAAAGGTAAAAGTAACAGAGCTCTTGTGAGGACAGGAAGTTTAAAGAAATCAAACTTTGAATACCACTGATACATTTCATATGCTTCTGAAACTCCACCTGCTCTGTCAGCTACTAAATTCTGTCATTTTAGGATATTGTTCTTCTATTATCCTTATTACTACCTCAGAAAGAGCCTGCACTTGTTCCCAGATCTGAACTTAACATATCCCATAGATTTCTCCCTCTCCTGCATTTAAGAGTCCAGACAACTATGTATCTACTCACCACCCAGAACAGTATTCTCTTAAATCACTAGGATTTTTCCATAACAGGAGAGAAACTAACAATAAAAAAATAAAAAAGGTTCCAAGCAGCCAGACTTCGAGTACCACAGAAATCTTTTATTGGCAGACAGCACAAAACATCATGCACTAAACTTGAGAGTGAGCACTGAGTCTGCCCCCAATGGCATTGATCTCATTATCAAACACACAAAGCTGCTTCTGGTTCAGAGCCAGCACGAGCTGCACAACATGTTCCCAAAGTTATTTAGTACATCACAGACCAGAGAGCAGACAAAGATGGACAATGCTGTACTCGCCTTCTCATCAAATACCAGATTTCAGGCACACCGGGTGAAAACAGCTTCATTACAGATCATTTATTTCAAAGTAGCATTAGTATATCCACAGGTAAAGAAACTGATTCCTTTTGCATTGTTGGTAAAGAGCCTGTGGGTTTGTCACCTTAAAAGATTTCAAGTAAACAGAAGCAACTGAGCTGCCAAAGCTCCTCTCCTCATTTGTGTCTCTAAAATTACTAAAATTAGTATAGGCATACAAGATTCTGTTGCTACATGATAGTCCTGCTGTGCTCCTGATATCACACAAAATGCCAAGGAGGACTTCACAGCACACCTCATCACTAGTGCAGTTTCCAGTGCTCTGGTAATAAGAATCCCCAGTTCCACCATCATCTCCAGTGCCATCACAAAAACCTCATAGGCAGTGGCTCACCCTCAGCCTACCAGCAGACACCGCAGCTGAGGGCACCTGCTGACTTCCCAACACTTTCTACCTTTGCCTGGACATGCTGGGCTTTCCCTGCTTCCACATGCATTTTCACAGTTTTCCTTCCAACATCTGAGGATAGACAAGAAAAGTGAAATGTGAGAATAAGAAGTATGACAGAGAAAAATGAAGATGGTACAAAGAATCTAGAAGATAAAAGATGCCTCCAAGTTTATCCTGAGGCTTTCTTGCACAGTGAGAGTCTTTTGTTCCGTAGTGCTGCTGCCTGATCTCAGTTAGTAGAAATCTCCCTTGAAATGATAAATCACACCACCAGTCCCAAGTAACAAGATGCAGCAAAACCAGACCTTAACCACTGCACAAAAAAGACCACTCCAGTGTAGAGATCACACATAGCTCAGGAAAACTTTCTCTAACTCTGGTTCTGCCAAACTCTGGTTCTTGTGCATCTGAAGTCCCGTGTAGTCATATATCTACACATCTCACATACATGAGATCTCAGGTATCTATTCAGAATACTTAAGTATAAAGTGCTGCTTACCTCCTCATCTCTCTGCATCATAAACTCTTCACTGTTCTCATGACAAGAAGGAAACAAACTCACAAGTGTAAAGTTAGAGCACAGAAGAATGGTTCTAAAATAAAGGTGGAGCAAAATCAGAAAAAGGATGCTTGAGATACAATTAGGAAGAAATATCCCAGGCAAGAAGAGTATATTTCTATAAATAGGTTATTAGTAAAAAGAAGACCAAGACAAGAGCTGGTTTGCTGCTCACTGGGGAGAAAGCTGTCAGTAGATATGTAAGAGGCCAAAGCATTGAATTAATGTAATCAGTTTGCTAACATTAGTAGTACCAAAAACAGATGGGTTAATACAGCTGCCTGGAAGAGCAAAAAAAAAGCAAAAAGAGAGTAGCTGGACATTTTCAGTTCAGCTGGTAAAGCTAATTTCATCATGAGATACTTGAAGGAGTAGGTGAAACAGTGTCACAAGCATTAGCAGCTCTCTCTCAGAGCTCATGAATATCAAATTATTAGGAAAAGGGAAAAAGAGCGATATCATGCTCTTATTTAAAAGAGGTGAATGGAGGAGCTAGGGAATTTCAGACCAATATGTGTAAATACTGTAGCAGCAGCAGGGTTTTGTATCTTAGACACTGTAAAGATACATACCAGAAAGGGTTGATACGGAGATGTAATGAATTTTATAAAGATAAATGACGTAATACATAAAAAAATCTCAGAGATGGTTTCAGGAGGAAAACCTTTTTAAAGCAGTCAGGAAAAGCAGCAAATAAACAAACTACTTCAAAGATCTTGGAAGAAGAGGGGGAGAGGGGAGAGAGAGAGAGAGAGAGAGAGAGAGAGAGGGAGATGTAAAAGCCAATAATGGATTTGCCAAGAACAAGTCATGTCAAGGTATTGTAATTTCCTTCTTTGTCAAAGAAGCAGACATGGCAATAGAAAAGAATAAGTGCACATCACCTTGACTTATTAAGGCTTTTCACACTGTCTCTCATGATATTCCCTAGCACAAATAGGCTAGGGAAATACAGTCTAGATAAAACCATTGGAAGACGGGTACAGAACTAGTTGGGAAAAAACCTGCACATTCAAACCCAGCAGAATGTCACTGTCAGAGTGAAGGACACAAAGACTGGGTAGTGAGATCTGCAACGATCTGGTTTCACCTCAGTGTCCTCCTGCTGAATAATTTTCTGGGCAGCCTGACCATGGGAACGTGAATTTATTGCACCCACAGGTGACAGAACTCCAACAGGGCACAAACTGTTTGGGGAACAGAATTAATCAGACCCAGACCACAACCAGTAGTTGCTGGTATGTCTTAGCCATCACTTCCAATGCCAGTCTCTTCCAGGTCCTCCTTGAAGGGCTTAGCTAGACCCTCTGAGCAAAAGGTGGGGAGGAATGGGGGGGACAACAGAGTTGATTTATGTGTTTGAAGTTACTCTAGGTTCAATGAAAACTGTAAAACATATGGATTGCATTTCAGAGAGAGGTAGGAAAAGAAAAAGAAAATGGAAAAATCAACCAGACTGTATTTATAGCGGTCATTTTTCCTGTGCTATCCCACCCAAAATGATGGAGCTCTCCATTAGAAACTGAATAGCAAAGAATGGACTGCAGGTAAACACAGTTTATTTGCTCTTATCTATGCAAAATCATAGAGCCATTATTTAAAAAATATTTTTATTTGTCTGGTAAAAGGTAAAACCTAGCCTCTGTTTATTAAGCAAGCGGGCTTTGCTCACCAGTAGCTCAGCTGAATTTTAAAAGTGAAACAACACAGAAGGAATTTACTTCCACTTAAACTTGGGCAGGGATGCTTATCTTTAAAGAACGCATTATTTTATTATGATTATTGAACTGGTGCTTTACCTGCATCAGTCACTACCCAGAAGCCACTGCTTGTCACAAAGGAAGAGTCAACACCAGTAACACAGACATGTGCATTTTGCACTGAGTTTGGTGAAGCAAATGAAGGAAGCTAATCAAGTCTCCTGCCTCAAGATTGCTTTTACCGTTCACATCCAGCTGAGTTTACAGCGCAGCAGCAAGCAAAGGGTATAACAAAAGACTTTCATGTAGGCAATTTGAAAATGTAATTGGTTGGAGTCACTGTCGGTGCCAACAGGGGCACAAGTTTATGGGGCAATTGGTAACAGAACACAAATACTACTTGTGTGAAAACTACTGTGCGTTTAACTACATGGAAATTAGCATGTAGTGGCAGGCTGACAACACAATGAGCACCATATCATTACAAGATTATAGCCTTCCAAACCACAAGGCAAGAATACAGGTTATATGCTAATTAGTTTTGGATCCTCTAAAGGTAATTACATGGTAATCTCCACATATTTACATGGTGTTTAATAGGAAACCCTATTAACTAATCATATAATTAAAGAGTAATTGCAAGATACTCCTTCCTTGTGACATCCATGGTGGCCAGATAAATTAAAAGTGATAGAACTGCACAGCATAACCTGTTCCTGTTACCAGACTTCAGGGCAATATCACGCCTCTCGAGACACTGAAGTAGATGGGAAAATGTACCAAAAGTCAGGGTGTTTATCATTTGCTCAATACACAGAAAATAGGACCTCATACCCAGAACCACTATTTGTTTCCACAAAATTACTGGGAAGGGAACCTCACCATGTTCTTGTTTTTTTCCTCACTTGATTTTCTTATTTCCTTTTTCTCCCCACTTTTTTCTATAATTTCAGTTTCTGTAGCTTCTCAGTCGCAGCCATCCTGTCTTTTCTCTCAGAATGCTTAAGACACATGGAATCAGCTCTTGTTCCATTACCTTCACTTTTCCCCCCCTTTTCTTCCTCTAACAAATTTTCAGTACTTTTGCTACTATTTTCTTAATGTGAAATCTCCAGCAACTTTTTACTTCTTTTTTCTTTCCTGTCTTCTGCTTTCTTTTCCCAAGACTCTCATTGTTTCCTCTCCTCTTTGCAGAGGACACTTTCATGCAAATGACAAATAAAGTTATCAAAACTCTCCCTTCAGACTTTCCAAAGCCAGGACTGCAGCCAGCGAGGCTCCTCCATCTTCGTTTCCTTATCCAGGCATCTTTTATGCCTGGCTTCAGCAGAAGTTGCTCACTGCTGCCACAGTCTTTTCTCCAGACTGACACTCAGACAACCTTCCTAGTGCTTCCTGACAGGTCACACCACTGACCACAGCAAAAGCTGCACAGCACAGCCAGCTGGAAAGAGGTGGACAAGCAGTGTAGACCAGTACACAGTGCTGGCCAAATTCAAAATGCCTCTCACGTGAACTACTGAAGTTGCAAAAATGGCTTCATTCCAGTATGGACTGAGAAATTGGAATTTCCTGCAAGAGAGCATTAAAAATCCAGTAAATAAAAGCATTTCATTCTTGTTTTCACCTTTTTTTTTTTTAATTTAGCGTTTTATCTTGTACCAACTAAAATTAGAATTGTATAATAGCATAATCAACAGCAAAATAAAAGTGAAAATAAATAAAAATCCATGTCCCCAGCACCATTGTTTCAATGAACAAGCACTTTTCCAAAGAAAAACATCTGTCCAGAAGTTTCCAACCATATGCAATACTAAGCCTGCTTCCAGGACTTCCCCAGCCTATTGGGGATGCAGAAATCACCATTCAAAAATGTGAAAGCAAGTGAAATGTTAGACTAATAAACTGCTAAGAGCACAATGTACACTCTTCCATGACTGTGAAAGGACTACGGACTCTGCTTAGTTTAAAAATACCAAGTCCCATTCACTGCTTTAATGAAGCCCAAGCCTCAAAAAGTTGCCAAGCCCCCCAGTAAGGAAATAAATGACCCCATC
Source organism: Parus major (assembly GCF_001522545.3). Classification (NCBI taxonomy): domain Eukaryota; kingdom Metazoa; phylum Chordata; class Aves; order Passeriformes; family Paridae; genus Parus; species Parus major. The sequence goes on along the minus strand of NC_031774.1, from coordinate 35,406,414 downwards.
TTTTTTTTTGTTTGGACAGAATTTATTCTGCCTAACCAGAGCACAGCACCAGCAGTGGATGTTATTCCATCCTCACAGTGGGGAACAAAATAAAGATGGGCATGAATTCCAAAAGGAAGGAAAGCTCCTGTAAGCTTCACCATGGTGTAACCCCACACTAAGGTAAGCGAAATATTGGTGAGTACAATGGAACACTGAGAGACAGGATTAAAATTCTGTCCACAAGATCAGAGTAGACAAAAGAGAGCAAAAGTGATGATCGGTGGTGTGATTCAATACAACAGATGTTCTATTTTCACCTTTCACTTTTTCATGTCACATTTGTCCACTGCTTTTTATACAGGTCTAGAGCTGGATTTATGCAACAATAACCAAGGACCCTGGGGAGTCTGCTGTTATCCTAGAGCTGCCTGCTGCAGCCGTAAGAGTGAGCTGTGCAGAGAGGGAAGAGAGACAAGGTAAGCACGTAGAAAATACAATTTGGTCTTTTTACTATGCTGAGCTTCTCTGACAGCTTGGTAGGGAGATACATCTGCTTCTGTCTTCCCATTTGAGGGGGTTTGAAGACACATGACACACTAATTCAAGTCCATTGTGCCAGTGAACCAGTGATGCTAGGAAGTGCCATTCCTTTTAGTAAACTTGGCCCACAAGCCCTAACTGTGTAGCTCCTAGCAGGGAAAATGCAATGCCTGAAAAGTCTTATTAGACCAACTGGTAGAGCTGGAAAGGCTGCACAAGCTCTCGGGTTTCTTCCGTTCTATAGCATCATCAGAATGGTCAGTTCATACTTGAGCTTCTGTTTCTTGATCAGTTTTGCACAGCACTCCCAGCTGACACCCTGAGATACCCCCTCCACCTGCAAACTTCACATTGCTTAGATTGCTGGTCTAGCACAACAGCAACAGTCACAAGCAGAGGCAGCCTCACGTGGCACTGCCATCACCTACAGTCTGAGACAGCTGTATGTGCAGCTTGGTACCCACTCAGGCCCAGTGAAACCCCTTGGTTACACCCCACTGTGAATTACAGGTCACAGGGCAAGGGGCTGGACTTTGTGTGAGGGCATCACACACAGAGCATTGTACTTTTAGCATGACAGATTATGCCATCTGACCTAGCTAAAGGATCTGGGGGGGCTTGCATTTCTTTTTCAGCTAAATTTATCTATATTTCAGTCCTACATCTCCTAGTATAATCCTTCAAAGCATAGGTTCAGAAGGCATTGTGAAGCTAAAGGGGAGGAAAGTGGGAAAATAACTGCTTTCATGGCCACTGCTCCCTTGGCATGGGAAGGGAAGCAATGGGTAAACCATAGAAAGCCCTCCCAAGTCTCACAGCAGGTTTTACTTCCCGATCTCTGAGCACCTCATGATTGTTCAGAAAGAAGAAAACAAAAGCCTGCGTCAGGAGAGTTCCCTGAAAGGGAATGTGACACTGAAAAATTATGTCTGATTGTGAGGCATTCTGGCAGTGAAACAAGTCTGCTGGGCCAGCACATTCACACCACACAGCCGTTCCCACGTGTTCAGCATTACACGGGCAGCTTGCTAACTAAGGGTCCCCTCAGAGCAGGGGAACCTATTAGCATTGGGACTTGGCATCCAGGTTAGTCAGTGCTGACTCAAATGTCTGCACAATTAAGTAAAGCTAAGCAGGAAGCACGAGCAGCTCACTGTATTACTTCAATTTGGAGATAACAAAGACTTATTAATTAAGAACAGCAATTACTAGAGTAAAAGAGGTTATGAACTCTTTTTTTAACTATAGAAGTCTGTATACAAGTCTGCATGCTGTGCTGACATTGACACTTTTCAGAAAGGCAATTCCATTTTATTAGCATACAGAAATAAGCTTCCGAAGCAGATTGTGGCTTAGTAAAAGACACTGGAGTGCAGAGATTATTCTATCACTGCTTCCTTCCATAAGCATTGGGAGCATGATGACCCAGCCTCACAACACTCACTTCAGCCCAAAAACTATGACATTGGTGCCTTCTTTCTCCTCGCCCCGTGCAGCTGTGGAGCTCTCAGACAGCACCACAGGCTATTATTCCAGATTCAGCCCAGGAGGGAGCAGAAGAGAGGAGCATCGCTGCTCCTCACAGGCACAGAGCATGTCATCCCCTGAGCTCCCAAAACAACTTTTACTCACTGAGCTGATTAATTTCAAATATCCATTATCTCATAATTTATCAAATAGTTACAAAATCTCCACAAACTCCGGGGATACTGTGACTAAGGAGCAGCCAGCAGCTGGTGAAATAAAACAAGGTCAGAACCAGGTGCACAAATGTCAAATGGCAACCTCCTGAAGATGTTGAAAACCTGGTGCTTTTCTAGTCTGTGTGAACAGTCAGTCACCCTGGGATCTCAGGCTGGAAGGGACATACATGTGAAGGGTACAAGAACCTGATGATGAATTTTAAGAACTGTATTGAATTTAAGATCACTCTGAGTCAGTATCAGCTCTTGATTTTTTGCTTGCACCTTCATTTGCCTAAAGAGGCAGTCACATTAAGAAATACAAAATGTGTTTTAAAATATTCACCTTTTCACACATATCAGCTGTATTTTAGCTACTCTGACCTCTTTTCCCCCGCTAGAAATGAATCCAGAAAAGGCCAGTGAAGACTGAATTCCCTCTTTATAGCATCAGTTGGTGACAGCTGAAGTGTGAGCGCTGTTTGAAAGGTGTCACAGGAGAGGAACCTTATGGTGACTGAAGTAATCTGTTTTCAAGCTGTGTAAAAGTGTTTTGCTCTTCACAGTAATTTCTCAATTCTTACTTAGCTTTAATTATCCCAAATTGTGCAAATACACCAAAAATTCACATGGTCAGTTCCTTTGTCACTCACTCAGATCCCTATTTTGATAATGCTCCCTCTGCGATGCTGTGTAAACCGGCAGGTTAGAAAAGAGACTTCAGGATTTAAAACTTTCCATTAATTCACACTGTGCAGAAGACTCAATACTCACAAAATGTCCAAGTGCCCTGACTGGCCATATGCAGACTGTGCCAACTTGGTAATTACCATTTCTTTAGTAGATATGCCAAGCATATAAGGAGGTATGTCATGCATGAAAGCATATTGGAAACACAGAGGCTGTAACTTCCTCATCAAAGCTCCAAGTCACAAGGAAGTAACCTTGAAACACAAATCCAGGAGGTGAAAATATAAGTGCTGAAAAACCACATCTCAGCATGAAAAATAAAAAAGTATTGGTAACAGACATCAGAAAAATCTGGCTGCAGGCTAATGCCATCATTCTAAAGCAAAATCATAAAGCAAATCTAGGTACTGGTTTTGACTCTTTAAATTATTCACAGTCAATGCTGACCTTCCAAGATTGGGCTCCCTGTTCAGCATTTCACTGTCTCATTGTATTGAAAAGATATTTTCCCTAACCTTTGCAAAGTTTGTCCACTACCTGGCATCTTGACAGAAAATATACCTATCTACAGCAGATACAAAGAGGAAAAAAAATCAAAGGTATTTTCTCACTTCTCTGAAAAGAAAAAAAACAAATCTCAAACATAAATTCTTAATTTTTTTTAAATTATGTATTAAACAATATGTGCTTATTAATAAGTTACAAGGCAAACAGATGTAGAAGTCACTTTCAATGTGCTGTTGAAGGTGTTTATGTCAATGAGACAAGCAGAAGAATTTTTAGATGATTGTTTGCATGAGATAAATACTAAAATAATGGCATACTAAGCAACTTTGAAATAGAAGTGATGGATTGTTCCCTGTTGTTCTGAAAGAACATCTGGCAGTATCTGTTCATACACACTAAAGGTGACCTTTCCTCATTAGAAGTGATTTCCACTCCCAGTTTCCAAACCCATTGCTTGACAGACCCCTACTCTATACAATTACTTGAGTCATACCTAGATAGCTGAACTGATACAAACATGATTTTAATAGAAGGAGTATCCTAATTGTTCTATGAAAACAATATTAAATCACAAACTTATTTCTTTTACTATCTCTCGCACATCAGAAAAAGCATTCTGATGCAACTGAGCATTCAACACATAGGGGCTTACTGTCACAATGGTGGTGGTAAGAAAAGAACCCAAAGGAACAGGAAACTAGAACTCTTCAAAAGTGGTGAGTTTTGATTTACTTATTTCATCTGAAGAAGGTATCTCTTTTGGAAGTACATTTTGTTCCCCAAGACAAAGCCAGGGCTGCCAGGGGGGAGTGTGAAGGGCACAGAAACCAGTGCCACATGTGGGGCTGCAGGCAGCGCCACCAGTGATGCCAAGTGCTGGGGCAGTTAGCAGGGATCCACTGTCAAGCCTGTATGCAAAGCAAATATGACAGCACAGAGGCTTCAGGTGGAGCATTACTAGACACATACATAAGTAAATGTGCCAAGTACTGTGTCCTTATACAGAGGTAGCTCCACAAACACCTTACTGCTTTATGTATGCTGGAATTACAGACACAGAGCAATCCGGGCTGAAAAATCATCCCATTTTGGTAGCATGGTTTGTATTCCTTCTTACAGACAGGTTTACATCTCTTCACAGGCATTCAGTTAGTTCAGACCTGTTCGTTCCCTGGAGCAGAGACTCTTTTGTATGCCAAATTTGAGTGCGTGGGTATTTTCGGTAGAAACATTATACCTTCAAGATATGCAGGCAGCAAGTACTCAGGATGCAAATGATGATTACATCTTTGTACAAACTGTATTCAAGGCAATCGTACTGGAGACTGAGATAATTCCAACCTTTTTGCGTATTTTTCTTAACATTGTAAAATTGGGCTAAAGCCCAATTGTCCTCCTTTGAATAACAATTACCTGAGCCAAGCCGCGATCTGTGCCAGCTCCTCGTACTTCGTTTTAGCAACATACCAGAGAGGATCTCTCAGGCAGAAGTTTCCTTGCCTCTGCTGTTAACACTTGTGACAAACCTATTTGTTCTGTAGATCTTGGAGGAAGACCCCAGGGCCACCTGATGAAAGCCACCTCCAAACTGGACAAACAGAACAGAGCTTGCAAGGCAGACCACTTATTCAGTGCCTTACTGAGCCACACCAGGTGTGCTTTACAAAGGGGGAGGAGGATTAGTCTCCCCTCTTTTCCTGTTCAAAATCACACTATTAATATAAGCTGGGTCAAAATAATGTTATACATGTACACTATAGTGTTCCATGATATGTTAACTGCAAGCTTGTAGAAGAGAACATTATATAAATATAGTCACAATCAATTAGTTGGATTTAGAAGTAACTATATGTGGTATATATCCTATTACTATACACTTAGAAAAAGATCTGAGGTAATTGCACATCTATTTATTTTTGTCACAGGATTTTAAAATAATGCACAGAATTTTAACAATAGCCTGATAAACAATATACCAAAGTTTAGAACTAAAATCCTTAAGATGTAAGATGCAATTCATTCCCGTTTGAAAACCAAAGCCTTCATATTATCAATTCTGTTTTGAAAATTTAAAGAAAATGTATATATATATATATATATATATATATATTAAAAGAACACATGAATGTCTTGAAAAAAGCTTATTTTAACATATTGCATGGGTAGGCATATAAATATGAGATTACCAAGGAACATAAGTTTCTTGGCATCTGTCATGCAGATAAAGCCAAGAAAAAATAGGGTATTTTCTGGTAAAGAACTAAATTAATGGAATCTACCTCAAATGACTATACTGCTTGGGTTGGTACATTCTGAAGTCTTCACCCAAATGCTGCTGCCAGTTCCAAAGCCTCCTGCTGTTTAGAACTTAAGACCTAGCTCAATGTTCTCTGTTGAATAATTGAGGCCTTTAAAACAGGAAGAGTAAAAACCAGGGAGGTTTAGCTGTTTGTTTTTGTTCAGTTTGTTTTTTTTTAAATAATGAAAGGCAGAAGAACAGTCAATGAAAAGGAAGTCACTGACTTTTCATGAGGAAATTTTTTTATGAACAAAACCATTCATGTCTCATGTATCTGCCTCTCTGTGAATGCAGTTTATGTGTTTTGTGTGGTTAGCTACAAAAAAGCACTCCAGCAAATTTCTAAGAAATATAATCTGATTTTTTTTACTCCTATTCCTATCAAAGATAATCAAGAGATAAACTGCTATGTGTTACTTCATTCTGTTACAGCCACTTAAAGAAACAATCTCGTTGATGGACCAGAAGAACCAGGCAATAGTAGTCACCCCTCCCCAAAAGTGCATGTGCTGAAGAGTTTTTTTGTGACACTGTGACTTTACTCTGATATTAAAAAGGTGATTCTACATGACACAACAGCTCAACAGCATTACTCTTATTTCTAAGGTGCTTGCAAAGCAGAATGACCCTTACAGGCAAAATCCCTGCCCCAAGTCACTTACTTCCTTTTATATTAATAGAGGCTGTTATTTCATCCCCTAATGGAGTAGTGAGACTAAAATTATGAAAGGAAACATCTCATTTTGGGAAGTTAGAAGGGTGATTATCACAGTCATTCTGAGAAAAAGAAGTCACGTTTCTCTTTGAAAGGGAATAACTAGGTCAGATTCCTGACTCAGAGAATTACTGCATTAGTTACATGCGTGAAAGCTTCCCCATACAACCACAACTTTGCACTTTTGCTCTCCCTCTTCCTTGCCTCCTAATGAGAAACAGCCAGCTACTGGGACATTTTTCTTTAAAAACCCCCTGCAGTTAGTTTGCAAACATACACACGGACTTCTGTGTATCTCTGTATTTCTGCATATCCCTAGTACTCAGCTGTGCATGCAGGACTTCATTCCCTGTTGAAACTGTCCCATGTTGCACTTTGGTGCAGTGTGGCACCCAAACAGACCATACCTGACACATCCAGTTCCAAGGAAGGGACAGGAAATGCTGGGCAGGACACAAATGGGATCTGCAACACCTGGATTTGATTTACAACCTCCAGAGCATTGAAGAGTGAAACCCATATGGGAGCAGCAGGGATGGGCCAGGCCCTCACCAGGGGCTCTGGGAGATGAGCCTTGCTCAGCCTGTCACTGAACCCCAGTGCTGCGGCCCATTCCCACAATCTAATGTCTCCCAGGGGGTCACTGGGTTAGGAAAATGTCTCATACCAAGAAACACTAGGAAAAGCACCTCCATTTTATAGCTCTTTCCCAGTGAATTAAGGAGGCTGATTTTCCCCTTTCAGGAGGAGGTTTTGTGTTTTGAGCCCCTGTAACACAAGGAAAAGGGGTTGGTCGAGGTGTATACAACAAACACCAAGATGCACACAATGTCTTGCAGTCCACATGAGTGATCCTTTAGTCGCTGCCCCCAGCTGCGAGGAGCCAGCAGGGCCCACAGCAGAGCAGCGCTGCCCACATGTGCTTTGAGTGGAGCTAGAAATACATTTCAGCTGCATTTGACCCCCCAAAAGCAGTGTGATCTTCTGCTGTCAGATCACTTGACACTGCTTGACAAAACAGCAGAAGAAAGCAAAATAACACTGGTAATGAGCAGTTAATACAAGCTCCTGGATGAAGGCTTTGACAGTATTTCTGCTCTTGTGGAACCTCTGCTTCACAAAACTATCTTCCAATGTAGCTCATTGAAAGAGTGAAACTCTCAAAACTCCCTTCAAGGGAGCAAGGCAGTGCTTAAAGTGAGCCAGGCAGAGGTTTCCTGGGTATCGAGATGATGAATCAGTACAACTTCGGCAACGCATCCTTCCCCCATGCACACACAGAGCTGTGCACCTCTGGCTGGAGGTCAGTCAGACAGTTTTGGACCATGTGCCAAAATAAACTCCCAGATGTCTTGTGGGAAAAAATCCCTGGAGGTTAAAATTCAGCAGTTTCAAGGCCTGAATTAAATAGTTTGTGTACAGTCATGACAAAAGATTGATCTTAATCAAAATAAAACAATCCTCTTGAAGAGTTTGGCATTTATTGTTAGGAAACTTCACTGCTGTTGTCTTGTCAAGCTGTTAACTGGCCCTCTACAGAAAGAGACTGATCCAGTTCTCCCCAGCACATCACAGGAGTGAAATGAATTCTTTTTTACAACTAGGGATTAGTAATCATTGTATTTCTAATTTGCAGAAAGATCATTACTAAGAGCTTGGCTCTGAGATCCAGGCAACTTACCTTCTCTATGCTACTATGCAAACAAAAAATCTACCTCTCTGCAATTTATTTGATGCCTTCTGCTCCATGGACACCAGGGTCTATTATTTTATACTTTACTGGCACTAAGATGAGCAGAGGTTATAGCAAATATGCATTTCATCTGGCCCATCAGAAACTATAAAATTGTATCATAAACAATGTTCTGAGTTTTCTTTTTAAAAGTTTTTTTTAAATATTATGAACACACTTTCAAAATTACTTGAATACCAATAGAAGTGTTAGAAACATCTTCACATTTTGCTCCAAGTCATGCTTGACAAGTGCACATTAGAATAGTTAAAGTTTATTCGAACTTAAGAGACACTTCAACAGAAGCAAATCAAATGCGTACTCCTCTTTTTGCAGTTGAACCCCAGTGGAAATCAATGTTTCCAAGATGAACCTGCTTCTGGCCATTGCCAAGCTGTCAGCAATAGCAGTAGCACCTCTGGGATAATGTATTTAAGAAGGGGAAAAAAGAATTCTTGGGCAGAAGCAAATTGCATCCAGAGAACAGAGGACAGCATGAGAAGAACGACTCTGCAGACCCCAAGGTCATTGAAGAAGGGGATGAGGCAGGAGATGCTCCAGGCACCAGCACAGAGATTCCCCTGCAGCCCGTGAGGAAGACCATGGTGAGGCATCTGTGACCCTGCACATCCAGGGTGGAGCAGAGATCCACCTGCAACTTGTGGAGGTCCCCAAGCAGGAGGAGGTGACCCTATGGGAAGCCCATGCTGGAGGAGGCTCCTGACAGGACCTGCGGTGCCATGGAGGACAACACTGGAACAGCCTGTTCCTGATGGACACCACATGGAAGGGATCCCCACTGGAGCAGTTCATGAAAAGCTGCAGCCTGTGGGAAGGACTCACTTTGGAGAAGTTTGTGGATGGAGCAGATGAAGAATGTGCAGACTCCTCTTCCTTACAAAGAACAACAGAGAGACTGTTGATGAACTGACTGGAGCTTCCATTCCCAGTCATCCTGTGTGGCTGCTGGGGAGAAGGCAGAGAATTCAGGAGTGAAGCTGACCCCAGGAAGAAGGGAAGGATGGATGAAAAGTGCTTTAAGATTTGGGTGTATTTCTCATCATCTTATGCTGATTTGATTGGCAATAAATTTAACTAATTTTCACAAGTTGAGTCTGTTCTGCCCATGACTGTAGCTATGAGTGATCTCTCCCTGTCCTTTTCTTGAGTCACAAGCTTTCCATTATATTTTCTCCCCCATTTCATGTTTGAATATACTATGGCAGGCTACTTCCTCATACCATTTTGTTGACCCTTAGCTGTCTCAAGCTGTCCCAAGAGGCCCAAATAAGTCCTTAATGAGAGTGGGCAGTTCTGTCACAGTCTCCCAGCACCCATGCAGAGTTCTTTTCTAAGTGATAGAGTCACAAGGGTAAGGTGTCATTTCCAGAGGCCATTCCAAGGGCAGGATTGTATCTTGGGAACGGTAATGCATTGCCTGTAAATAACATAGCATTAATCAAATGTAAAACAAATCAAAGCAGAGATCAGAGCCTGGAACAACTGCAAGGTCTGCTGCAGGTGCAGAACGTGAACATGGTTCCTGAGCATTACACACAACAACTGCCCTTCTACAAATGGAACAGCGACAACTAACAAACATTGATCAGCACCAGCCCTGGCAGGTGCATCCTACAGCCTGGTAAGAAGCACCAACACACTATGGAGTAAACAGATCCCTTTTTTCCCAGGGAGAGCAGATAACATGAAGAACAAACATTTCAGTGAGTCACTTCCTGTGTTAGCGACATGCAAACCTACGGGTCTAAAGGTTCAATGCTGACACCGGTCAGGGTGTGACTTTTCTCAGCAGCAAATCACAGAATGAGTTTGAGGTCATTATAGAGGCAAAAACTGCTGTCTGAATCCTGCTGGCTCCTCCAGGGTCAGCACAAGAACATGCTGCATCCAGAACCAGGGTTCAGCAGGTGTATTTTCATGATCCTTAACCGTGACCATTTACTCTTGTGGTTTTTAATTCTAAGGATTGCATTTTATCTGCCACATTTCTTTATTTTTTCAATGACAATGGCAGTAAGGTTGAATAAAGACATTCATATACTCAAAGAGAAAGATCTTTATGCTTCTTGTGGGTTTGTATTCTCAAGGTATGATTAGGAACTAGTTAGAAGAGTTACAATCTGACTATCCAAAATTATGTCTAATTGGTATCCTTCCTGCTGGTGACTGACATTCTTCAAAACTAAACAAAAAAATAAGGAACAACCCTAACACTGACCATTTTGTTTTAAAGACAATGATATAATCTCATGTCAAAGCACAAAATTCCCTCTAGGAGCCCCTGTACATAAATCTTTTTCTCTTTATCAGAGGCATCAACCGTAGTGAAGTGCTGGAAATGGAAATGTGAAACCTTTCTTATAGAAAAAAAAATATAACTGAATAGAATGAAACTTCAAGTTACTGCATATTAAACTCAGGTACAATAATTCAGCAAGATATTCAAAGTTTTCCTGACACCTGGTATCACCTAAGTGTAAGACGAAGTGCTTTGCAGAGATTATATATCTTGTTATTGCATTCAGCTTCTGTGGTAAAGACAGCTAAAATGCTACCTTTAATAAATGATCACCCTGGGATGGCACATTATCTGATGTGAAACAGACTGACCAAGAACTGAGACATCCCATTCCTCATGGAACATTCTGTATCAACCTGTTTCAACTATTCACTTGTAAATACATTTTTCAGTCGCCTCCCTAAATTGCAGAAAGTGCTGTAAATGAGAGCTCCTGATGTTCTGCTGAGTCCTGTCACCTCTCTGAAGCACAATAGGAAGGACTAATACAACCCCAGGGTTCCAGGCATCCCAGGTCATATGGCTGCACTTTTCTGGCAGAAGGGGGAAAGATACATTTCCCATTTTATTTCTGACCGTATAATATTTTATTTCCTTTTATATGCCAGTCACATTTACCAGCTAATAAAACATCCCCTGCTTTGCCCTGACCCATCTGCCTTTCCTAAAAATGCAACCCTGCTTATATTTTTTGCTGCACCAAACCAACTTCTATTGCTTCTCAGCACGAGGTCATTCCAGCAAATACTGGTACGTCATCTCTCTTCCCTGCTGTCACCTGCTACTGCAGATTCATATTTAAGATGATTCTGTAGACAGGCACTGATAGGGAATAATACATAATTTGTCTGAGTCATATTCCTTGTGAAAATGGCAGACCTTTTCAGGCAGTGGAAAGCAATCCATTTCAACAGCAAAGCCCTTGTCCAAACATCTTAAATACTATTACTTTCTTAGAAAAAAATATTTTTAAAAAATCTATAAATGGAAGTATTTTAAATAAATTTCTCCAGAGTGTGGTATTTTTAATGCTCCCGAGCTGTAAGCTCTAAATAATTAACAGGCATTTTATCAGCAGTTTCATTTTGTTTTAATGAAGATGTATATCCCATCAGGGTAACAAAATCAACAATTCAGTGAGACAGTGACTATAATTTCCTACATTAACCCGACAGGGAAGAAGGTATTCAGCATCAAACAGCTCCATCATTTCTTTCTCTAGAGAAGTAACTTTTTGGATGCATTACCAATAGGCAAGGAAAACTGCTTTTAAAAAAAAGATGTTTGCTTACACTCTCAAGGAATTAAGACAAAAGTGAAATAGCACTGTCTATGTTAATAAGAAATGCATTTCTAAAAAAGTTCTACCAAGCTACAACTCCCAGACTCTCTAAAAGTTTAGGATATTAAGGCATTACAAAAGAGATGCCAGTAGTGCTGGCACTCATAAACAAATGTGGGGTTGGTTTCAAAGCCTAGATGCTTACAAGGTGTATTTCCCCAGCCTTTTAACACTTGTTTTTAAAACAAACTCTCCCTTGAGTTTAAAAACTCCATTTAAAAACTAACTCTCTAGAATAGCCATTGGGCCCCATTACCCTGCAGAGGGAAGCGCAGAGTGCAAACCCAAACCCTCCGGACTCCCTCTGAAACGTTGATTTATTAGAGACCACAAGGTACCACAGACAAAAGCCTGTTTATATAGAAATCCCTTCTCTAAAAAGAGATATGTAGAAACTTCCAAATTCAACAGATAAGTCAATGTGGAAACTCATCCTTGTCTGTCTGACCAGCTACAGACTCATCTCTCATCACCCTCAAATGCCTACTGCTGAGCAGGAGAGTGTTCTGGCTCCTGAACTTCACTAAGCACTTTATTTTAATGAGATAAAAAATATTTGCAACATTTACACAGCGGACAAACATTTCAAAATTACATCTAGCAAATCTGGCTAAATAAGACAGTTTCTCACCCTGTTTATTCTTCCTAAATATGCAGCAAAACTGGGCTTTAAAAATATATTACAGCATTTTTTTCATAATTATTTGGGGAAAAGAAGTTGTCCCTAAAAGTTAAAAGTACTTATAAGAATCATTAGAAAGTCATAAGCTAACTTTTCAGAAAAAGTAACCAGAAGTTTGTATTTTTAAAACAGATCTTGTTTAGTAACAGGAAGCATACACAGGGTAGGCAAGTAGGGGGAGTCTCCTGCCTTTCTCTCAAAGAAATGAGAAAACCTCTGGACCACAGGAAATAACATAAATTTTAGAAAATCCCAGTGGTATGAGGGAAAACACTTCAAATAAATCTGTAAGCCCTCAAAACAATGTTAAAGGACAGCAGATGTTCTTCCCCCCCACTAGCTTGTTTGGAGACTCAGACACTCCCTAGGAGAAGTCCTCTATTTGCATTGATTAAAGTGAGTATTCAGATCCAGACTCATATAAATAGAGAAAGTGAGACAAATAGGTGCATGAGGAAGGACAGGCTGTGCCTGTGCTCTTCTTGCTGAAGAACACTCACCCTCTCTGAATACACAAAGACAATGGAAAAATACAGACCTTTGAATATACTTTTTCTTCAGACTTTATAGTGCAAAACAGAGCCTGGGAAAAAAAAAAGAAAAAAAGAAAAAAAAAGCAAGTCTTATATTTAGACTGAAAACTACTTTGGGAATTAATTTTTTCTTTTGCTGCTTTGTGATATGTGGCTGACAAACTAGTGCCTTGGCTGAAATGCTGTCAAAATAAAATGTAATCATCATTGTAACTCCTACCATTATAAGTCAATTCTGAAATTAAATCAGCAATTCAAATTCATCTTATGGTCAACTGTTCTTAAGCAGGAGGCTTTCCCCCAGCCATCTCCACCAGGAAGCATTTCTGTTAAATAAAAATGACAACAATATAGGTCCAGATGTGGCCATGAGAAAATAAGATGACATGTGGGTATCAAAATCCAAATGCAAAACCCCAGAGCTTTATCTCAAATCTGTAAGCACCTAAACCGCCAGGCATTAACCTAAGAATTCATAATTTTATTCATAACCTCATTAGGTAAAAGCAATCAACAAGGCTGGGAACAAGGATCAAAGAAAGCCCAGCCCAAGCCCTGAAGCCAAAAAAAATCAGCTGTGATTGGGACTATGCTCTTTGCTTAGACACAGCTTTATCAGAAAGAGTTATGAATATTCCATGATGGTCCTGAGCAAAGGCTAAGCCAGGTGACTGAAGACCTCTCCGAAGTTTAGGAACTAGGGATTTGAATCCTCTTAACCAAAGCTGGGTGTAGAACAAAATTCTTGTGTCTTGAACAACTACTGCAAACCATGTAGGAAAATAAGCATGAAGATCCTATCCCCACCAGTATCTATCCGGAAGGACAAGCATGGTTCCTGTGACTTGGGCAGCTGGGTACTGAGCTCATGTGTCAATGTCAGGACTGGGAATGCTCTGCAAGAACCTTTGCACCTAAGTACCAAAATCCCAAAACGTAGATTCTCACACAGCAGTCGCTCAAAGTGAAACCCACACTTATTATGGGAAAGATGTTAAAAGGGGATTTCACTTGCTGAACTGGATCTGAGTCCAACTGTTTGAAATAAGCTCAGAATTACAGGAGGTGTTCAGTTAATACACTGCCACTCCTCCTTTGCATTAATATTAATTCATAACCATGATCACCAATCAAAGCAACTAAAACAGACTGTACTTTGAACTCTAATTGAATTAGTAGACACAAACTAACCTGCAAACTACTTTTTCCTCGTAACTTCAAATAACAATTATTTTTGTTGTGAGGATCTAGCACCGAAGTATTGCACAAACCACAGTCTCAAAGGTTGAACAATTCATTAGCTGAACATAGCAGTAAGAATTTTATAGAAAAATACTTCACTGGCACAAACAATTCTATACCTTCTTTCAGTTTCACTTTTACTGAAATCAAAAACTTCTGAAAGCCAAGAAATACACTGTGTTAAGACACAGCCCACAGGCTCCTCACCCAAGAAACTGCAGGAATTATCTGCAAACACAAGATCCGTGGTCACTGTACAAAGGGTCATGTTGTGAACACAAAACTAAGTCTGACAGCAATGCAAAAGGATCTTGGAAGTCTTGGAAATCTTGCTGTTAACCCACACAGGAGGTAAACTGGGACTGACAATTGCCTCTGTCCCCATTCCTGTCTGTTAAGTCCCATGCCTCCCTAGCCTTCCTCTTTCTTCCTCTTTTCTCCTCCGAGGGATTTTCCAGTGTAACTGAACTCACAGTGCTAGTAATTCTTAGTTAATTTAGTAATTCTGTGCTGGTAACCCATGAGCACAGTAATTCTCCCTTGCTGGTGAGCATACAGCTTGGAAAAGACAGGCCTTCTAGCTAGGATTAGCGTTTTTAGAACAAAAACATTGTAATTACACTAGGAAATATCAATTAGAATAAACTGAAATATTGGAGCTGAAAAGAGAAAGCAGCACTGTGTGTCAAGTTTATGATTTGTACTTACAGACTACAGTTAAATACCACCTTCTCCTGCTAAATCTCTGACTGATCCAACCAAACCCCATCCAACAACTTACATCAATGAATACAACTTCAAATGTAGTATGTTAACTGGAATTCCTCACTATGTATTTAACTGTATAATAAAAAAATATGAATATGTGTTTCTATAACATTAAGAAGCAATAACACTTTGCCAGTGCCCTTCATTTGCTTTGCAGGAGAAGGTCTGGGAAACAGTTTTCCACTCATGAGAATGAGGAAAATAAAGCAAATACATTCTCAATTTAAATTTGGGTTGACTGTTGGTATCCTTAAACACAGAAATGTCCTACCAATTCTGTACAATTATATAAATATATATGTATGTATTATAATATTATATACACACACACATATATATATAATATATAAATATATATAAATAAAATATAAATATATATGTATGTATTATAATATTATATATACATATATAAAAATATATATGTATATATTTTTAAAACTATTGACAATTTGAAACCAATAAATCAACTACATTGTGTAACCCTTCCACACAACTGTTAACTAAATATGATTTTTCAGACTGGTGTAGAAGCTACGCTTAATCATTATAAAATAACTTCTTGATAAAAGCATTCAAAATAATTCTGCAGCTGAAAGATTCAACAGAGCAAAACCACAGTACTTAATTAAAACAGGGGGAAAAGGTAAAAAGGAGTAAAAATAAAACTTGAAAGCAAATTTCATCCTTCAACTAACCTAAGAAATAATGAGAAGTAAACAAAAGGGGAGATGAACAATCAGTTATCTGTATACAGATTGTTCAACCAAGCTCAATATGAACTGGGTGTCAGACATTCAAAAACTTCAAATGAATGAAAATTACAAATATTATCATCCACATTATATCACTGTCTTTTGTTAAAAACCAGTCATAAATTCAGTTTTCCACTGAAATATAAGATTGTATGAGCCAAAACCACTGCAGGATACAGACATGTATATCAACAATTATGCTATGTAAAGCAAAGCTAATAAATATGTAGAAACAAAATTTAATTTAAAAAAAAAATGCTATCAATAAAGTGTGAAAGAGCAGAACATTCAGCCAGCTTTAATTTTTGCAAAATATATCAGATAAACTGATATTTTGTCAATTCTACAGACCATGATAATACACTACTGAAAAAGCTGACTAGTGATACGAGATTTCATGGGTGAGGCTGCAGGGACAGAGGTCCAGAGACTGACTTGAAGCAAAAAATCAATGGTTTTGGACTGTATGATTTACATATTTAGAAAATCACCTAAGTATGAAATTTAACTCAACACTTGTGTCTAGACTTTTCATGTAAACTCTGGGTAAGAATATTACATAATGCATAAATGTAAAAATGTAAAATATTCTTAATGTAAATGTATACCAATTTTTTATGTTTTATCATTTCAGTAAGAAAACACTACATCCAAAATTCTGACTTAAGTACTTGGAATACAGGGAAAACCTGGGTCCCAGAGAGGTCAATAGCAAAACTCCCTAGAATGGTTAAATTCACTCTATTGGTAGAGTTACGATATATGTTTAAGATACTGATACTTGACTGTGTAGATGGAAAAGTCTAAATGTCAACTCAAAGATATAATTGTACATGAAAACTCATTCCCTGAAGGCATAATCTTTTAGTTCCACACACCAACACAAAAATAAAGATCACAGGCAATGAAAAAATAAACCAGAAGACCATGCAGTTTGAAGACCAAATAGTTCTTTACTTGAAAAATATCTTTATATTCAAATTCCAAGTTTCTGCACCACTGTAGTAGGAATATGCAATCATAAATTTAATTTATCTTGATCATTTGCATTCCCTGGCAAACTGAGCTCAGGAAAAACATCCGGTTTTCAGTGAAGACCTCTGTTACCTTGTCTTCTGTCTGGGTTCATTACAATGTAAAACTGTTGAGAATTAAGCTTCAGGGTCACGTAATCCATTCTCCACTAAACTGTGAATTGCCTCACGATCGAACTTTATCCAATAATGAATGAATTTGATCATCATCCGTCACAAGAACTCTTCAGAGTATATATGGAATTTTTAATTTTCTTTTAAGATGAACACAAAAGTACAGCAGTTACAGAACTGATTTTGCCTCTTCAAATCTTGCAGAACTTAAGGTCAGTTTGACAGCTAACCATGTAAAAAGCTGAACAAAAATGGAAAGAAATAAGAGTATTGAAAATGTAATTTTTTAAGCAGGACTTATATCTTGGTATACCTCTCATCATTCTTGCATGGAGAGGCTGTTTTTCATTCTTGACCTTAAAATAGAGCACAAGTAAAAAAATATACTTCACACCTTCTTGCTTGATGATGTTACAATTCAGCAGTTAAATACTGTCTATCATCATTTGCATACTTGAATCCTTTTGGACATGGCCAAACAATAATGTGGAAAATAGTAATTACCACAATCATATTTAACCTCTGGTAAATTAATTCCCAAAGAAGTTCTTAGAACTAACATATGGCCTCCATGTAATAAGGTAGCAGGACTCTTCTGCATTGGCTGCATCAAAGATCACTTTTTTGCTAAGTTTCAGTGGAACATGCTTCAAGCAGGAGGTCCTGGTAGTCTTCTTACTATTTCCATAGCTATCTTTAGATAAGCTTTAGCCTGCAAAAACAGAAACGTACATTGAGCAACTCAATTTTCCATAAAAAGGAGTATTTCCACAACTAATTAGGTATTTGCTCTTTTACACACAAAGAGAAAATCAAAGATGTTTAAATAAATGGGTTAAATTTAGCCTGTGTTCAGGAAAAACAATGCATTAATACACAGAATAAGCACAAGCATTATATAAAAATATTGGTGAGGGAATTTAAATTTAACTGAACAATTTGTCTTTAACAACAAACACAGTCAATAATCTTCTAGAAGAGAAGTGATGAGGAAGACAGAATCTTTAGTCCCACAGGTACTATTAATTATAAACTTCCCTCATCCTGACAATCAGGATGCACAGGATGGAGAATGAGAGAAACCAAAAAACTCAGAAAAAAAAAAAAAGCATTAAAAGTTTTTTTTTTAGACAATTAATTCATTACAGACTAGACTATCACTATGGAATTTCCTATTCAGACACTTAAAGTATATTAAAAAAGACACCTTTCCAAAAGACTGAAGTAGGTATTGGAAAGAACTAATTCCACAACACTAGAATCCACACAATTGAAGCTCCCTTTCACACAAACCTGTGGTATCTGGTCAGACACCTGAAGCTGAAAGGTACAATGGCACAGAACTGCAGGACTATGGAGAGCAACCCAAGTAAGCATACCTATGTTAACATCTCTAAAAACCACGACACAGCTAGGACCATGATCAGTCCACCATCAGTTATTAACAAATTTAATGTCAAGGGACTTATATAAAAACACTGTATGAAGTCCAACACGGAACAAACCCCAAAATTAAACCAAATTATTCCTGTACCAGCTGCAACAACTTGAAGTCAAAAGAGAACATCTTTTAAAAATCTCAAAGATTGATACAGGAATGTTTAATTAAAGTAGTATTTTTGTGTGTATGTATATATATATACTGCACATTGTTCCAGAGGTTGATTACTTCCATTGTTAAAAATGTACACTATCTATAATTTGAATTTGTCATACTTCAGTTTCCAGCTGGTGCATCACATTCTGTGTTTGTCTAGTACACAGCAAAGTCCTTTCCAGGTGGAAAACCAGCAGAGAAAGCATAAAGGATGAGTTCTTATTCATCACTCAATCTTTTTCATTTTAACAGGATAAAAGCAAGCTTCTCAGGTCAGTTACTCCCTTAATGTTTGAAAGCTCTCAATGAATGGTTTATAGACTTTCTGAAAACCATTTTTTTGCTGATGGACAGCTTTATATTTAACAACAACATACAGGTTATCATTCTTCCCACCTCATGAGGATGAAGAAGTACACAGAAAGACAGAATGCCCTAAAACCAGACCAGACTTGTTTATTATGAACACTGCATAGATGGGGTCAGAGAGCAGCACCAGGACAGGCAGGGGTAGAGGTGGAAGGTGATGTTCACAGTCAAAAAAAAAAAGCTGTGAAACAGCCACATGGAGAGGCTGCTCACCTCTCAAACAGTGGTACAGTCCAAAAAGGGCAGAGCTCTTAAGACCTCAAGGGCACAGCTGATGATGAAGTGACTGATGACAGCATAGATGGTGAAGTAGGAAACAGAGAACCTGTAATGAAGTTCACTGGGAAATGGAGTGAAAAGTCCTAATTAGCCTAAATAATCAGAACATCCTAATTCATCACTCTGTAACAAATCTGTTTTATCATGGGCTAATAGATGTGGGGTAGTTTTAAACTGGAAGACTTTTTACAAGCCCTACAGTAACCCTAGGGAAATATGAGCCTTTCACTTATGGCATTTCATTCTCCCTAAAAATCTTACCTGTGAGGGAAGTATGCCTCATTGCTAAGATTACTGCAGACTGTACAGGTCATGGCTGACTCTGCCCTGGTATCATGGATTGGATTGGCTTGGCTTGACCTGCTGGTATGCTTCCCATGGAGAGCAGATCCTAGCCTGCCAACAGCTCACTACAGCAACTGCCAGTATCTGGTGCAATGGCCACACAAAACTTAAAATCACTGAAGTCAGGGCAGGTAGGAGCTGATACCACATTTTCCTTCACCCAAACCACTGTATACAAACTTCAGACCAGCAACTCAGAAACACACACTGATCCCATGACTCGGCTGTAAGGCCTCATACACCATAGGATATAAATCCCAGTACTGACATGGCTTCTAATGTCTATTTCTGATTACAAGACTCCAAGACCATTAAGCTGCTTTATCCAACCCAGCAATCCAAGGAAGTATCTGTGCAAGTAAGTCCTGACTGTCTGGAATATCAAATGCTGTGGATGCTAATACACTTGTAAAGAAGGAAAAAAGGAATTTAAATCTGCTGAACTGACCTGTTAGGGCTTATAATTTATTAATTGCTGAAGGAAACTAGCCACCATGAGCAACTAATCAAATAGTGATTATCACAAACACTAGTCTTAGCTAGCATCTACATGAAAATAAGTACAGCCAGACAGTCATTGATAACTTTGGTTCTTAGCACTTGCTGAACAAGCACGTTCCATTTGCCAGTTCAATCATATTTTTTAATGGCTTTAATGGCTTTTTTAATTTCCATGGAAATTGCTTGTTACTTTGACACAACTCCAGCCTTCAGTGCATGACTGGAGCTGCCTTCCAATGTCTGTATTTCACTGTGGTCAACTCAAAGGCACTAAAAACATGATGGCAAACACAGCTTTAAATGAGTCTACTTCAGATAAAAGCTTCATGTCACCCAGAGAAATTCTTGGTTGCTACAAGAGGTCCAGAGACTATCCCACTCTGTCCTCCTCTGGGCAGTTCTACCATAAGATTCTTCTTTGCATGTACTGGCAACTCTTGCCAAATTACAAAGTCTCAAGCCAGAAAGGTAAACTTAATAAGACAGTAAAAGTCAATCCATACATTATAACATGAAATGGAGGAGACAGGTAAGTAAGCTGGATTTATGAAACTACCATCGCCAAGAAAAATCCTTACTGCTCATGGGAAACTTCCTATTAATCCTACATAACAGCAGTTGTAACAGCCAAACCATTCTTGGAGGCAGTCCCACCTGGGTAATACTGCTATCCCAAGATGCCATTACAAACATCTAAAAACACATCCTGCCCAAAAAAAATGGGTAAGGAGAACAGTGCAAATCAGATGCAGTATAGTAACATCCCTCAAACAGACTATCCTACACTCAGCATTTTCTTCAGTAGACAGAACCACAAATGAGGGTCTGATGATGCATTGTACTATCTACACCCTGAATGAAGGATTTGAATCTACATGTACCAAATGCTACTGTGATGATTCAAAGGAAGCCTTGATGATAAAGGCATATTATAAATCATACCATGCACCTTCTTTAGGGTTTGCTTTTCTTTTAAAAATAGCACACCTGGCACTGACCACTCATTACATGGAATTACCAATGACAACTAAACCACAAAACAGGATTCTATGACTATTTGCTACCAGTACTTCAATTTTTCTCCAACTACTTCTTGCAATCTTTGAAAGGCTGTATGATTTAACCCTACTTATATATCACCCTTTTATAAGTATTCTACAGAAAAAGTGTTTCTGAATATAAATTTGACTTGTCTCTTTGGGTGGCACCACAGGAAGGTTTGTAATGTTCTGATTTAATTGAAAAGGGATTATTAACCAGATGTATTTTCTCTGTTCCATCAAACTGCTAATGCCTTGTGTCCCTGCTTTCCACCTAACTGGGCTTTTTCTCTTCCCTTATAGATCAGTTTGCAATTTACTGGACTCAAAATCCTCCACCTGTATATACAGGATGTGAATGGACACACTGGTACAGCAAACGTATTTTGTACTTGTTTGAGCTGCTTCTTTGACCTTAAGACAGGTGGGAGTTTGGTGCTCAACAGACACATAGATAGCCTGTCTGTTCTGCCAAAGTACTGATAAATCCTCTGTGCCATCCTCTGTGATATACTCAAAGGTTTCTGGAAGGAATTCCTCACAAGATAACCACAAACTGCTCCATAATTCTCTGGACTTCACACTCACAGAAGGAAGAGCTCTCAGGAACCTCTACTTATCTTTCTCCCAATGTGATGGAGAGTTCACTGGGTGTTTATAAGCAGCTCCTTTGGGGGAAGAATAACTCCACTGCAATTGATCATGTTCTATATCTCTTGCTGTTCCTCTAGTCTTCTTATCTGCAAGCTTCAGGATGCCTCTTCCCAAATACATGTTTTGCTGCTGCCTCCTTTCCCATGGTCCATAGGAAGTTCCAGTACATCTGAGCACGATCAGTATCACCTGGTTTCAGTGATTCCTCTACAGTTTTCCTTATTCTACCTTTTCCCCTATGCTACCATTTTAGCAGCATTCCTGATTTTTGTTTACTAGCTTCTGATGTCCAGTGACTCATGCATCTGTTTGAGTGAGAAAAAAAATGGAGCCTTGGCCAGCTAATCTACCTCCACAGTGTGACGGAGGAGAATTAATTAATCTCAATTAATTAATTACTCAATCTCCAGAAGGGTCTCACTCCAGAAGGTAAGCCCTCACTGTTGATTAAAGTAAGAAATCATTAGCTTCATGTAGCGGATCTTGGGTCACTCTCAGCTGCTGCATAGAAGTACAGCAATATTCCATTTCTACATCACAAAGTTTTATCCATGAAGAGTATTAAGAAAAAGCCACAAAAAAGCCACAATTTAAACAACTAAGCTGACAGAAACACTAACACAGACAATGTTATACCAAGAGCAAAATCATTTTACCAGCACTGTTATTTCTCCCAGGGGACTGCCTCAAGCTTCACCAGAAAAGAACTCCAGTCATCAAACCTTCCTATCCTTGAGCTATATTGTCAATACTTTCCATAAGCAGATCAGTGCTGTGTATTCTGTGCCTTCCCTGAGGAAGAACTTTCTAAGTTCACACATGCACCATTCTACAAGTAATTTTCTTTTTTAGATATTAGTAATTTCCTTGTCATTTGTGAAAAAGGAAACCCCTTTTCCACCAACTATATCTAAGCTTTAAAATAATAAATTTAGTTAAGTTTGCTTAGACATTTTGAAATTCTAGTGTGAAGTCAGAGATATACTTTTACATATCTGCAAGGCAAGACAAACCCCATGGCAGATATGTAAGCAAAAATGTATTAAGTGACATATTTTAGAAATCATTTTATTCTAGGCTTGACAGAGCTCAAAAGGTGTGACAACATGCTGGGTTTCTAAGAAGTCAATCACCATCCCTATTCCCTACTGTTTGAATCTGCTAGGTATTATTTCAGGTCTATGATTCTGTATTTGATTTGTGTGTTCTAACAAAATCAGCATAGAATTTTGTATGAAAATCCCCTGCCCATTTAAACGACAAGAGTAGAGAATTTCAGCAGACATTGTTCTCTATCTGAAAAGTTGTTAATGCATGAATAGCCACAATTTCAGTTTATTTGAGAAACATGGTGATGACTGTCATGTATTAAAGATTAGAATCTGACCTTATACAACCTCTCCCACCATCAGTTATGTGTTAAGAATTTATTTTTTCTTTGAAAATATGAGAGAACAATATTTTTTCTGTCTTTAAAATGAGAAGACAACCAGGGATAAAGGAAATTTTTTTTTCATTCTGTAGATATTACTGACATTTAAAAAAAATGCATTCTCTGAGGAGAATGATTATCTCACAGACACAATGGCAGAGAAGGATATTAAGAGTTTTCCCCAGAGTCACACATATTTGTCAATCTTTATTCCTCTGCATATTTAACTTAATTGCCACAAATGGTGATTATAACCCATCCTTTTGTTATCAAGAACATAGTTCAAGGAGGAACAGATGGCAACACAACAGACTTTCTTGTCTTTTTGTTTTCAGAATGCTATCCCATACATGCCTGAATTCTTAGATCAATAGTCCAGCAGGCTACAGACTCTTGGTTATTACTGATTTCAGGTACTGTGAGCCTTCCATTTTAGTTTCCCAGCCGTTTTACTTGAGCTTTGACCAAAACTATGCATCCATTCAAACCTTCACACTGCTGATCAAACTTCCCAGAGAGAAACCACATATGAATTATAGGGATTTCCTTTTCAAATAGATCTGGACTCAAGATCATAACATTACTCCATAGCACAGGTCTTGCCCAAACCTAGCAAAAATATGGCATTCAATTAGAAGTGAACACACCATAGTGCTGCCCCCTCTCTTTCAAAACAAAATTACAATTGTAAGACTGCCACCGTTCTTCCAGAATCCTGTTCAGTATATATTAGTAACACTGTATTAACAATGTTAATTCCCTCCTCCTCCCTTCCCCCCCCCCCTTCTAAAAGAATAGGAAGGAAAAAACATATTTCAGCATGTGTCTAGCAATCACGATAGTGAAACAGCTACCAATATTCAAATGTTCCATAGGTACAGTCTACCTTACTGTGAATTGATTCTACCATCTGTTCTCAGCATTAATCATTACATCTTTACATCTAAGCAGCAGTCAAGAGTGGGGCTGCATTATGCCATACACTGTGCACAGTACCCTGCCCTACAGAGCCTGTCAGACCAACTCTAGCAGAGAAAGAAAATAGCAGACAGAAAAATCTTACGCTACCCACATTAAGAAATTCTATATGTACAACTACATTTCTTTACAGATTTGCCTATTTGAGTCCCACCACCTCACCTTGCATTTTCCACTGACAGTAAAATGTTATGGTCAATACACTGAAAAATCCATTTCCTCTTGTGTGTAAATTGCTCCACTTCCTGATGAACACAACCCAGGTACTGACAATAAGCTTTGCTCCAAACATCTTTGGATAAGACCCTTTGACAGTTTCCAGGCTCATCTACCAAAGGCTTAACTGACAGTTTTAGAGGACCTAGATTAGCTGCAAGGTCTCATGAGGTTTGACACTGACTTTCCTTCTCTTAGTGTGCCAGGACCTGGATCAAATCTTCTCTGTTCTGAATGATTCAGCCTAATTAAATAAAACCAAACCTACAGAAGCAGAACAAATGACCAGCATTCCAAAATCAAGGGCCTGAGTTACTCACTGATACAATCTTCTTTCAGTTTATTTCCTTACTTCATTCAAGCACACATTTCTTTCCAAACAGCAATAAGAAGCAGCACTCTCCATTCACTTTCAGAGGAGAGCTTTCTGTTGCTCTAAGTGCAGTGCACCAAACTTACAGCATCACTTTGAGGCTGAGAGATCACAACAGGCTGTCCTGAATCACACGTCTCCCGTATATTAATGTGCAGTGGAACATCTCCTGCATCAAAAATACCAAGACACACATATGTGAAGACCCAGTATTTCTTAAGTGTTTGCTTAAAATAACCCTAAAGCAACTTGAAATCTAATTTCCATTCAGTATACTCTTTAAATTGCTTTATCTCCAAAAATTAGCATTTTAAATGAAAATTGGCTGCAGTATAGCTCCCTTACATCCATAATGAATAATGCCAAGCATATTTTGGATTTTTCATTCTCTCAATAGAAAGGATCATGCTTTAGTCATTTATTAGAGAAGGAAGGGCTTTTTGCCTCAAACACATAGAAAAACATAGGCTGAGATGCAAATTATTTTGTTTATGTGAAATAAATTGCCTGAGTGTTAGGCAACCATTCATCATGCAACTTACTGTTCAGCCTATCTCCTCATTGTAAGCTCTTTTCAGTGATGTTTTAAGATTTTAATCACTGTTCAAAGACTTCTTTGAATATTTAATTTCTAAATAATAGCATTTGTTATTGTCCTTATTAGGCCTTGGATCCAATTCAAAGGTGGACAGCTATTCAGTTCATTCTTCGTTCCAACAGAAATCTTCTTTATATTCTGCTTTTATAATGAGCAGGGAACTGTCAGAGAGGAAAGGAATGTTCTAAAGGACAATCAATTAGCAGCCCTAACCCATTCTGAGACATACTTTCTGAAACACAGATTTCACTTCTACAAAAAATCTGGAGATTCCTATGTTTAGTTCACTGTGACATAAATAATTTTGAAGTGAACTGAAGACCAACTTTTTTTTACTGCAAGACCCAGCTACAATTTATATTATGGAGAGATGAAGATAGAACAGGCTTAGTTCAATCCTGACATTATCAGAAACTGTGTAAGTTTAATTCATACATTTTAGCATCCTGATTTAACTCAAACCAAGGCCAGTGTAAATTACTGAGATTCAATGTATTCAGAAAAAGTTAAAAAAACTGTATGCAAATTAGCAAAGTTTAAGAAATAAAAAATCCAGAACCCAAAGCAAGTAGGAATACAAACAAAAAACAAACTAATAGTAAACACAAAAGCTGTGGCTCTGTGATTATTGTGCTAAATCTTTGAAGAACCTTATTATTATTTAGGATAATTACAGTCCATTTCCTTCATTTTTTTTTTCCTTATTTATTTCAGTCATGAATAAATTTAGGTATAATAGTCTGTTCATGTATTCATTTTTTAAAAAATTCAGGGAGTCCTCTGAAAGTTTTCTAACCATAAATGCTCTTATTAAATAACTAACTTTGTAAATCTCCCTGACATTCACTTCCTACTCTTATTTTATGTAGAAATCTTCTCTTTTTTCATAAGGATGTTTTGTTAATGAAAAAATACTTCCTCACTATCAGCTTGATAACAATCTCCAATAATTACAAAATAGCCTCTCTCTTTTCCTCTTCAGACTTACAAACATGTGCTGGTACTACAGGAGCATAATGGGACTTGTAAGAACAGAAGTGCAGTCAGAAGATAAAGAAAAATGCATTATAATTTTAAAAAATAAAAAAAAATTAATTTAAGCAGAAGACATCAAAACCATCTGCACAGCTGTTTGGGTGATAAGGGTTTGAGGAAGATAGAACTTTTGCATTATTCTTCAGTACCCAATGTGATGGGAACTTGTCACTGTAAATTTTTCTGATATTAACAACTAGTGCTGAGTGTAAAGAAAATAAATCATTTAATTTTATTGTAGGAAGAAAAACCAAAGAAATTTAAAAATCTATTAGTCATAGCTGATGGTCAGGAATCAGACAGTCAGGAATTGCAAAGTCAGGATGGAACACACCAATTATTATCTCAGTATCATGTATACCAATGGCATAGCCTTCTGGTCATGGTTACAGCCCTCAAACTCCAGGGAAAGTATGTCAGACAGGGAGAGAAAAATCAGCAGCACAAGGTTTGTCAGTTTCTCTCTGACAAACCTTGTCACATTTTCCTTTAGAGAACAGTAAAAATACAAGACAATCACAAGTATATGATATAATGGACTACACTTGAGTCTCCTGGCAACTGCTAGTAGTTTTCTATTATGTTTGTCATAAACAAAAATAAGGTATTCAGTAATACTAATGACAGCCAACTCTGAGAATGTGGAAGGATGACGCTTTGCAATCCTGCACACTTTTAGCTTGCAGAACATGACAGATGTTGGGTGACAAACCCCTTGGTGGGTTTCCAAGGAGGACTAGGTGCTTATATAAACTAACAGAACAGCCACAGGTATCAGAAAACATAGGCAAAATAAATTTAGAATTACTGATTTTAAATATATACACTTCATAGATACATATGAAAAAACATGTTCTCAAGGTTTTTGGGGAGAATTCAAGTAATACTGAAATACAACGTCCATTTGGGATGGATTAACAAAATCTGTAAACAGTAATTCTTACAATACCATATGGTTTTATTATGTAATGGTCATCCCTGGAAGGAGGAACATACTAATCACATCAAGCACCGTAATTCTAAATTTAACCCTTGGGCATTATTCTTAATCTTATTCTGGTTTTGCATTAACAGTTTAAAGTTAAACCTCACTCTGCTTTATTTTATACATCTCATCTATCCCCTGTTAAATCTGTACATCTCTCACATCACTCCTAATTAACTCCAATCACAGTCAGTTCTGCACTCCTAGGAAATAACAAAAAACACCTATGGGACCAATGCCATGGCACATCATTTGTGCCTGCATATCTAAATGCATGTTTGATTCCACGGCTTGCAGAGCATTTGCATCCATCCACACAACCCAGGGCTGGAGAAGTCCCCTTGGGCTCTGATCACAACTCATTATACATTCAGAAAACTAAAAGATAGCCCAAAAGCATGTCTTTAATTATGTGTTGCCTTGCTATCTTAAGTCTATGTCAGACCTTGATGTTTCTGTGTTGATCTTTCTAAGTGAGCTTCCTGGTTCTTTTTAATGAATTAGCTATGGAAAATCATTGAGATAATTAGAGTAATACATGGAAACACATCATTAGCACATGCAATTACCCCATTTACCAACTTAATTACGCTGTGTTATATTCTTTACTTACAGCGCAGGTTGAACCATGCCTTTTTAAATCAGTAGTGTATATTTTAAAGATCCATGTATATTTCAGCCTTCAGGCATGACAGATATCTTAATCATAGCTAATCATAGAATGGTTTAAGTCATAAGGGACCCTAAAAATCATTTAGTTCCAACACACCTTCCATGGACAGGGACACCTTCAAATAAAGCAGGTGGATCAGAACCCCATTCATCCTGCCCTTGAACATTTTCAAGAATGGAGCACCCATAACTCTGGACAACCTGTGCCAGTCCCTCACAGTAAATAACTTCTTCCTTATATCTAATCTAAATCTAGCCTCCTTCAGTTTAAAGTAATTCTCCATGGCCCTGCCATTGTCCACCTTTGCAAAAAACCTCAAACTTTCTTTCAAGAGCCATTCAGGTACCAGAAGGCTGCCATAGAGCCTCCCTCCACTGAGTCAACAGAAACAACTCATTTCATTTCAATGAAATAAATGAGAAAACATTTATTGATATTACCGTACAGAGTTTAGGTCTGTCCTAAGACTAAACAGAATTCTTGATTATTTGTAAAAATTGCTGTATAGTCAACCACATAATGAATTTCAGGTAACACAGCACACTGACATCAAAACAATTCATGTTCTGGATTGTTTGTAAACACAAAGATTTAAGATGCAATTCAAGAATTTTCATATGCAGTCAACATCACTATTACAAGACTGACAAGGAACAGAGCATACTCCTTATTAGTTTCATTATATCTGAAAACAGTCTGAATACAAAATAATCTAGGATTATGCAGTTTCATAGTTCAGTTAATGCTTCATGCACAGCATTAAGTTTTTCTTCAAAAATAAACACATTTCCATATTCTTACCCAAAATATCTAATCCAAGGGTTTTTGCCAGTTCTCTTACACCATCAGATCCAAAAATATGTGTCTCATGCTTACATTTGGGACACTGGAAAACACTCATATTTTGAACCAGTCCTAAAACCTGTCAAAGGAAAGGAAAGGATGTTCAAACCAAGCACTGGAATTTCCATTATTCATCTCTAATAATATAGAATAGATGATCTAATAAGAAGCAACACAGAGTGGTTATTTAAAATAGGAATCAAACTCATTAATATCGTTATCAGCTCTTATTAGTCATCTCAGTGGCACCATCGTCTGTGCATTATTTCAATTTTTTCACATTTATACCTCTCAAACACTAACAACGTTATTTGTAATATAAAGGTACTTCTTGCACAAACCTAACTTGCCAATAACTAACTCTCCCTGCCAGTATTTCATTTTCAAACTGAATACTGAAAGAATTTTCATGCTGTGTTTTACAATTTTATACTTCGCAGTTTCAGGAAAGACAAAACAAAAACATACAGTTACAAGAAATTACACAATCAGACATGCTTTTAAGGTATTTTTATAAGTTATCCGTCAGGGAAATGTTTTCAAAAAGAACCATATTTGTTATTCTTCTGAAGAGCAGAAACACGTTTTAAAGATCAAACAATAGAAAGAATTACATGAAATTAAGTGGCAAAATCCATAGCATAAAAATCTAATACACACATCCTGGGTACCTTTCTGCTGATGCCAGGTTTTCAACATCATCCTTATAAGATACGTCAAATAAAAATTTGACAAAAAATCTTCTTTCACAATGTGAAATAATGCTAATGATCTCATTTTATTCCCATAGTAAACAAAACTCTTCATTGAAGCAGCATAAAATTTCCAGAAGTGATAAATACAGTGTTCAAATGCTACAAGGTGGAAGTTTCTATCCACCTGCTAATGAACAGAGCACCTGCTTTAAGAGATTCAATGTTACAATATTTCACTTTCAGATTTATATATTACCCAGATACATTACACACACTCTAGCTGAGTTTTATAATATACCATTTATATTGTTATTTATTTTGCAGCATTTTGTACTTCTACTATTTCCTGAACCTTCTAGTTTTGTGCTTGAACTAGGTGGTCTCTAGTTATTACAGAAGAAAAATATTCACTATGCTAATGAAGCATATTTAGGGAGAAACAGCAGTGTTCAATGCAACCAACAAATATGTTTAATTAAAAGTGAATGTACAGCTTCTGGCACTGAACTTAAAATAAATAAGTATGTTATTTACAATATCATAATAAAGGTTTCCTTAGCTATAGACTGAAATTTATCAAAAGATGGTCACCTCTTTTTTCTATAACATCAGAAACTATATTTACTACATCTTCCTTTACTTATGTAAAACTCTCAGATGGTTTAAAGCAAGGAACATTTTAAGAAATAGTAATGTTTAAAAAAATTTTACCTACTTCCAATTTAATGTCTCAAACTGACCTTCCCCCTTTTCTACTCTGTCCAGGGAAACAAGAGGAACAAGATTCTATTTACTGGCATATTAGTACAGGTAATTTTATCATCCAGTTCTGAAATTAGTACAGACATGAAATACTTTGGGTCTGAGGGTACAAGGTGCAGGGACAGTAAAAAGGGACCTGTACAGCCACAGCCTTCTATGGATGACCTCTAAGCAGCATTCATCCTGCTCTCCCCTAAGGTCAAGTCATGGAGTTTTTACTCTGTTGGTAAACTGGAGAACACTGAAAAGAGTATTTTTGGACAAAAGTATTATTTTCACCAGGAAACAAGGAGGCCGTTTTTGACAGCACACGAGGGGAAAAAAGCGCCATTTGAAATTTACACTTTAATTAATTAATTTTTAGGTATCTCAGGATTTGAACATTCTGTTCTCTTCAAAGTATGTTTGAAGATTTTGAACATACAACATCTAAGATTCAGCAAATTCATCATCAAATAAAAATTTACATAGTCTACTAATGTTTTGTGAATAATTAAGCATTATTACAGATGTTTTGTTCATATTTTAATAACCTAGTAACTAAGAAGTCATTCAGCCAATACAAAAGCAAATGCTGAGATACAGTTGTATCTCCAATGCTAGACCAGTTTTAGAGGCCTTATACACTGTCCTTTTTTGCTTCCATTTTAACAAACCTTACTAAAAGCAAATGACATTTCAGCATTACACAATAATTTTAATTTTTCAATGTTAGTCCTGTTTGTCAGCCTATAAATACTGCACATCTAATAACATATAATTTACTCTTCTGGAATATGAAGATGCCACTTAAAATACTAAGTATAATATAGAGTATTTGCAAACATACAACTTTACTTCTGCAGTGCAATTTTTACCATGCATATTTCTGCACATGTATTTACAGAAGGGAGCTCCTATGACCTTCAGAGCTTTTAAATCTACAAAGTAATAGGTTTTGCTAATGAAGTCAGTAATAATCCTCATTTCCCTGCTCAAATAATAGACTTGTAATGGCTTCAAAGCAGCTGTTACTGTCTACACAAACTATTCCATAAGTATGTCTGAATTCTATTCCAGTCCTTGTTGAGCTTGGCAAACTTGGCTGAGGAATGACATGAAAACTTGTATACACAATACAGGAGCTAAGCTATGGTAGCAGCGTGGAGCTGCATTCCATTTAGCCTAATTGTTATTTTAAATGGTGAAGAGGCATCTGGCAAGAAATAACAGGAAACGAAGAGCCCTTTCATTATGAGCTATCTGCACACAGTTTCTGAATGTTTACGTATTTCTTGTGCTCAGCTAACCTTTTGGTTACACAATAAATCATGCTTAAATCCAAATATACATCCTTCTAAGTTCAAGAAAAAACAGTGATGAAATGAAAGCTTTCTGTATTTACATTAGGAGACAATTCCTGAGAAACCTACTTCAGTCATCCACTGTAGTTAAGGATGGAGGGTGCTGAGGCCTGACTTCAGCCTGATGGGGACTCAAGTGACCGGGCTTACAGTTCCTGTGCCATCAACCTCCTGCATCAGTCAATCAGTCACTTCACATTGAAGTGCTTCAAGTAAACATGCACAATATTTCTGTCTTCCTACCGTTCATCTTATAATGAGCAATTTCTGCCTGTAATATCTGCTCCCAACATGAAGCCATAATCATAGATGGTTACTCTGGATGCCTCAGAAATACCAGTAAGAACAGAGCAAAGTAAGCCATTTTAGTACAGCTCAGAAGGAAATACATAGCTGAGTTTATCTAAGCAGTTTTTTAAAACCTGCAAAATCCATGGCATAACCTTCCAACTTAAAGAAACTTCAGAAATGTTGCAGATTTAACTAAAACCCTATCTTTTCTTTCAGGGATATGATTGATAAGATAAACTATAATGAACTGAACTCAGCCTCAGTGGGTGAAAATAGGCAGTTTTTTTTCCTGAATGCTCAAAATTATTCACTTTGAGTCACCCTTGGGAATGCAAGAAAACATTGGCCAAGACAAGAATCTTGAAACTTGTGATAAGAGTCAGCAACACTTTGTGAATTCCTTCTTCACTGTAAGTGTAGGCATGTTCCACTGCACAAGAGATGTCACTCCTCTTTTAATGACTATGTCCTAAGACTGAAAATACGATTTTTGCCCTGTAATCCTGCTTTTAATGCTGACTCTCCTTGCCAGAATTTCAATAGTTCCTTTCAATCATTCTACTTCAATTTGAACAAAGGACAAACAATATTAGCAATTGTGACTTTACTGTGATAACTACATGTGTCATCTGAGTCTTTGATAACTAATAGCAGTGCGGGCAAGGGGGAGGTGGAATATATGCCTGTATGGACACGGGAGAGACTGCAGTTCATTAAATATAAGAAAGCATACTCAGAGTTCAGCAACCTATAGACACTCTGCTTCTTTGAAAAGTCAGCTCCTTGCACGCATTTTCTGAAAGATTAAAGGTTTTAGACATTAGAAACTTAAAGATCAGTAATTATGTAATCAGGATATTTAATTTTAGCACAGACCTATAGATTCCATCTCTGACGTAAACCTAAGGTGTGAAGTTGTCCATGAAATATTATGTCACTTCACTTTCTTTAGATCCTCATATTTAGCTGACATTTAGAAATGTAGAACATAGACAGAAGCTGCTTCAAAACTCAAGTAAAAGACACATTTGTACACATGTACATCCAGGGCAGAATAAAATGAAGCAGGGTAGACTAAAATAAAGCAGTGTAATGAAAAAGGTAAGACCTGGTAACTTGTTAACACATCCAAACTCAACATGTGGTGCAACAGCTTTATTGTGACTTTTCACTTGATTTGACAAGATCTGATCATTCCAATGAACCAAAACAGATCATCTTCCACTAGTCAAATTAGTATTAGCCAAGCCCATCCTACATTTTCTTGGAGGCCATCCTCTTCAAAGGACATTGAACAAAACAGGTTTAGAACAAAATCTTGGTAATTTCTCTTGGCAAACAAAAGGAAAATTCAATGAAATACTAACTTGAACACAATTTAAATTGAAGGAAATAATTGTACATAATTTAAGCAAACCCAAACATAAAATCAAAACAAAATGTTCTATTCTTCTTGTTTTCCTTCTGGCAGCAAATTATAAATGTTACAATACTTTCATTTTTATGCAAATATGCTTAAAGAATAGTTAGTAATAAGGAATTCATCAAAGTATTTGTTTTGTTAAGCCATCCTGTAAATTAAAAAAAGGGAAACCATTCACTTCAACTTTCTGATGACTTTTTTTTTAATTAGGAAAACATTAGCTATGAAAGAAACTTCCTTTCTTAAGAAAGAGAAAAAGTGACCTTCACACAGATAAGCAAGAAAAACATCTTTTTTTCCTTACAGTTTATGATAAGGAAGCATTTCAAGTAATTTTCTTTCATCAACTGCCCATTTCAAAGTAAAAATGAATCTCTACATAAACATATTACATTCAGTTACTTAGCAACTTGTAGCACCCAGAGAAAATATCAAGTCAAGGATGTTAGCCTGTTTAGTATTTTCTCCTAATTGTGGATATTCTTAAATTTTTTATTTCTCAAACAAGTAAGCTAAGCTATAGACCTAATGAAAAACAGTGATTAGACAGCCTTCTACTTGTCACATAAGTTACAAGGCCCTTCAAATGGCAAAATAACTAGATATACACATATTTCCACAAAAATTTGAGTTTGCTTCTTAAAAAATACCAATAAATGATTTTTCTGTATTTCATGAAATTTTACGTCTCAACACAGGCAGTGCTGAAGAAGACATGTAATGAGGACACACAGTGTAACTGAATGGCATGCATTACTTCATAGGATATTCTGTTCAGCAATCTGTTCCATTCCACATCATTAAACAAACATTTAAAACAAACCATTTATTACTATGGCCTCAGCCTGAGAAAACTCTCTCCTTTCTGTTTAAACAAGTTCCTGATACAGATATAAGATGGATTCTAAGCCTTTTAACAAAAATTTATTAAATTCAAGTGATTTCTGAATGTTCACCTATTGCTGCATATGGATTTCTTTTTTTTTTTTACGTTATGAAAAAATAAATCTACTGGTGTTTTTCATGCAGAGACTTACAGGTACATGGACTTTCCTAAACATTTCAGCTCCTTTGCGTGCATCCAATAAAGCCACATCTTGTGGAGTAGAGACAATCACAGCTCCTGGGAAAAGAAAACATGAAATGCTGTTAAAATGTATATTATTAATTATTCTGCTAAATATTTTAAATATTTAGTACATGCTACTAAATTCAAAGTAGTAACACATCTATATGCTTTTAAGGAAGAAAATTATGCCAGGTTTTTTATTATATAGTGATCAAAATAACTGAGATATGATATAATGGGAGGAAAATATTTCAGATACTTTCACCATAACTTTTTCTATGTAGAAACCATTTATACTTTCTAAATGAGAAAAATTATCTGGTATCATACAAACATGCTGACAGATTGCAGCGGTGGTACACCAGGAATACCTACACAGTAACAGTCCCATACCATAATTGTATTTGAAAGCTTCTAATTTAACAACAGGCTTTGTTCTAAAATCCGGAGGCAGCTGCTTGTAATCAGACTGCTGTTTTCCAGAGCTGATACACTTTCTTGAACCATGTCACACCAGACATCAGTGCATTTGTATGAGTGATACCACAAGGGAAGAGGCCAACTGATGCATGCTTGCACTAGGTTTGAATCAAGTGTTGCTCACCATTCAGACACGGCTCCAGGTTACCTGATAATTAGTACTCCTGAGAGCTATTAAGCATAAAAAACAGCCAGAGCTCCTTGTCAAAGTTAGATTCTAAAGTAAAGTAAGCCTACAGGTTACTATCCCATATTGTTATTACTTCTTGATTAATATGGCATGAAAAACCAATATAGACATCAGAACATTTCACATCACAAAGTGCATCTTTTTCCAAATGCTCAAGGGTTTCAAATGTTCTTTCCTCAAAACTTGCAACAAAAACCAGTTCACACTTGTCCGTATTTTATAAAAATCTCATGCACAAGGGAGCATTACTGGTCAATTGATTAGCTTTGGTTTCGCACTGACCATCTAGTGCCAAAAGTCTCTATTACAAAAAGATTTCTGTAGAGCCAAATTACACCAACCATGCACAAGAAGAGTGTATCAAGCTTCACACTAATAGCAATTACAACAGATAATTCTAGATGCTTGGGACAGTTTCTTACTGGGCCAGCAGTAGCCAATCCTCAGTGTACATGGCAAAAAGGTGAGTAGATTTCCAGAGACACGCAACCCTGGCATCACTGGCAGGGACCAGAGCACCAGAAGCCCCTGGCACTGTGAACACTCCTGGCTTTGGCAGCACTGGGACAGGGAGCCCTGCCCCTTACACCATCCTCCTTCTGCCAGGTGGGATCTTGCCTGCTGACAGCCAGCCGTTTCCAAACACCGCCTGACAGCGTGCTTAAATGTTTTCAGCCAGCATTCTTAACCACTAATTTGTGAAAGAAAAATACAATCTGGCACCTCACTCCTGAAAAGCTGCCAATCTCTGCCTTACACAGTATTATACACAAGTCCAAAAACTGAATGGCACATGTAATGTACCAAGCAAATGCAATTTCTCTATTTGCAAAAACTCTGGCATCCAAATAATTTGCTGGTATTCCCAAACGAACCTGTCTCCAATGGCATCACAAAGAATAATGTGTAAGCCTTTCACCTTAAATCACCTTAGCTCCTCATTTCACCAAACACAGGGTTACTTTACAAGCAGCAATGAAATGTAGGGTCAATTACACAAAATGAATGCACCTTTCCCTAAAAGCATAGACCACAAGTAAATAATTTAGGCTGTGTCCTTGAGATTTTTGCATATTTGTAAAACAAAAATTTTTCAATACTTGAAAAAAATGCTTTCTTTCAAAGCAAAATTGGAAATGCCTTGTGTGTATACACACTTTTATTCACACTCTTCTCTGAAGACGATGGCTCAGCATTTCCTGGATCTTCCCAGAACCTAAGATGCAGGAACCTAAGTCAGCAAGATTAAAGTCTACATTTTCTGGTTCATTATTAATTGTTTCAAGAATCTAATAATTGGCATGGCATGAAGGACAGACTATGCACAACAAAGAACCACAGAGAGATATTTTTTATTAAATTCTCATCCAAAGGGGAAAAAAACCCTAGAACTGCCAAAAAGACCCAATGGCACATTACAGAGTTTGGGCTTCCTCAAGCACTGTCTGTACAAAAAACCTCTGGTTCCTGAAATACATGAGTTAAAATTATGCTTGTGGATAATTTCCACGGCTTCTTCCATAGAATGAAAGCCAACATGCTCAAGAAGCTGCTGTTGAAGGTGTAATAGTAGTTCTCTCCTATTTTCCTTTTTAACTCTGAGCTAGTTACAGGCAAAATTTATTCACAGCCAGCTTGTACTGACTTACACCAACACCCTAGAAAACAAATACCTTCTCTCTTTCTTTGGTACATTTGCTAGTCCAACAAACCCAACCTGAAGTTCAAGAATTCAAATTATTTGCAGCATTATTTCCTTTACTAGCAACCAAATATGGCAAATGAGACTTTTCACTGTGCTCCCCTCCCTGTATAAGTTTGCATATGTCTAATTCAGAAAATGATTCAAATAATAAGCAAGAAAAAACACAGCCTACGCTTTCCTTGCTATCTTGACTCTACACAGTTAACAGGAATATCAAACAGTAAAGAGTTATTTTGATCAATAAAGTAATGAAATATGATGGAATTCACACATACAGTATGTCTCTTGAAGCAATAACATGCAATGTTTACACAAATGTCTGAATGAGACAAACTGAGGCTGATGAATGGAGAAGCTGCAGAAACTATAATGTTGTAACATCGCACATTGAAACATACTAAAAATTCTGTGCTTGCAGTTGTGTGCAGAAAAATGCAGAAAAATTCTGTGCCTTAAGCATACTAAGGATATCTTAAGTATCTTATCTAAGCAGAGCACATTTATGTTTAATTGACTTATCTACTTACTCATGCATTTCATTTTTTATTTTTTTTTAAATTCCTATGTATTTCCTTTGACAAAAAGTTGACACATGTTCACTGAATCACCCAGAATCTATGCACAAGGCAAGCTGGAAGGCACCACTGCAGGTCATCCAGTCCAATCTCCCTGCTCAAGCAGGGTCCCTTGGAGTATATTACTAAGGATTCTGTTCAGAGGACTTTGAAGTATCCTCAGTAATGGAGACTCCACAACCTCTCTGGGCAGCCTGTTCCAGTGTTTAATCACCTCCATATTAAAGAAGTTCCTACTTGTGTTCAGGTGGAATTTCCTGTACATCAGTTTCTGCCCACTGCCTCTCTTCCTACTGCTAAGTACCAGCAAGAAGAGCCCAGACCCTTTTTGATAGCCTCCCTTCAGATACCTATATATATTGACAAGATCCCCTCAGTCTTCTGTTCTCCAAGTTAAACAGCCCCCAGTCCCTCTTAAGTGACATGCTGGCATCCCCTATTCCTCTTGCCCTTTCTATTTTCCCCTCCTTGCTGGTCTACCTACATGCTCTCTTGTACTGAGATCCAGAACTGGACTCCGCACTCCAGGCAAGACTGTATTAGTAAAAACTATGTTAACTGTATTTTCAATCCTTATGTTACATTAATACCCTGTAACACTGATGTCTGCCTTTCTATTTCAACTCCAAGTCCTTAATCCTCAGTAAAAGAGAGATGTGCCTACACAGCATATCGGTATCCTTCTGGTGGACTGGTGTTGAGGAAATTACAAGCACTGAAACAGCCTATAATTTCTGTGTATGGAAAAAATCACCTATATTCACTGCATCATTAGAGCTTGCATTAGATGCTTGGAGTTACAAAGCATAAGGTGAAATCTCACCAAACCTTAGCTGTAGTCAATTTGTACCCAAGCAAAAAACAGAGCTCTAAAAAGAGATCAGCAGCAGTGTAAAAGGTCCACCTTAGGATGAAAAGGATGCCCTTAATATATTCTTTTTCTCCTCCAGTGTCTTCACAGACAGATTTCAGAATCAGGCTGCGTGTCTCTCATCCAAGACCAATGATTAAGGATCCCACCACAACAGGTATTAGACCATGTCATATATCTTCCTCTTAGCAAACCGTGCCATATCAAAAAGCTGTGAAGTATAACTGACCAGGGAGACTGACAGAGTTCTGGAGGATAAAGACACAGAATAATCATATCTGCTGACTGACAGGCACTGAACACTCTTGGCAAGGAACCACATTAAGGCCTCAGTACAGCTGTAGATGGACTGATCTGACCACACCACTTATGCACTTCATGTAGGTTTTGCTACCTTTTCCACTGCATTAAATTCAGACTTTTAGGTGACATCCTCCAGTCATAAATAGCCTTATTAAGCTGACTTTTCTCCACTGTGGATCTCTTCAGGGCCCCTCTGACTTTCTGTTAAATTTGTCCCTTCATAGATAAAATTTGCCTGCAATTACAGATACATTTTTGCAATTGAAGATGCAGAAAAAGGTCTTGCAAGAACAAAGACTTTTGTCTTTGCTGTTATTTCAATTGGCAATGATTTGAGATAAACTTTCCTATAGCTTTTGTGTGTGAAATCTCATTACAAACAACTTAAAAGAACCATGAGTGTGATTTTGCATTACAGGACCCTCACTTCAACCTCATAATGTAGCTCAGAACTGTCCTTAAGGCTGGATCCTGGCTGCATAACACCTCCAACATGTTTGCTGCCTTCTTCTTCAAGGAGTCATTGAACAGCTGCTCAGACGGGATGTTTCCAACAGCCACACATCCTCTTCTGCCCAAGAAATAGCAGGTAATATAAAGAGATCGGGACACTACCAACTTGCCCACATGAAAAGGGAACAGAAATCTTACAGCAATATTCTTCCTCCTGCTCAGTGGAATTGTCAATGAAACAACTGAGCAGAGGAATATCACATGCTGGATAAAGCTGTCACCCTCAAGCTAAACTGCCCTCACCCACACTGATCAGGAAGTATTGTAACATCCATTTCACACCAGATCACATGGGGAAAGATGTGGAATAACAATTCTCACAGTAGTAAAATGTTTGGTTTTGGTCATGGCCAACTGAACACATGTCACACTAACACAATTTACAATGAAGTATTTATTTAGTGAAGTGAAAACACCGAAACCATTCATCATAACATCTGTGAACAAGGACTATCTGCCTAAAACAAAAAGCTAATCCCTCACAGACACTGCCACATTGCACTCTTTCTTGGCTATCTGAATTAGCATTTTTCTGCTCAACTCCATTCCACCTCCTGCTCTGAAGGGCATTTTGCCAGTCATGTCTAGATTATTATGAGAATTGAACTAGGCAAAAGCAAAGTCCAAATAGTCTCTCTGACAAATGAATATGATTTTTTATTTATTTTTTTTTAAGACGTCATAATCCAAAGAGGAAAACTGGGTAAAAGAGTAATTCTACTGCAGAAAAAAGACAACAGTGAGACTTCAAAATCAGCTCCCCAAACCATTCTGTTATTTACTTTTTTCCCCTTGAGGTGGGGATGGTAAGGAGCAGATTTGAACATTTACTTTTTTCAGAAGAAATAGCTAGAGGAGAAAATGCAGTACCATTATTCATATGAATTTCCCTGAACCTTTAGCAATCTTCAGCAGTACACTAGGCCAGTTTGTTCCTCCTATTCAGAATAATTGGTCTAAAGACCAACAAGGCAATTGCAGTTAATCTAGTACTTAGCATACACTTAGCCACTGCTGCCAGACTTCAGAAAGGCCAGTTTGCAAAGCCTCTATTCTTCACAAGTTTTTCCTGAATACCTGGAAACTATTTTTCAGAAACAATAAAATGTAAAGAACTTGTACTGAATACACTATCAATTCAGCTTCAACAGACAGTGTGTGTTAAATCAAACTCCATGAGACAAGAATGAAGTTTAAA
This sequence comes from Parus major, assembly GCF_001522545.3. Classification (NCBI taxonomy): domain Eukaryota; kingdom Metazoa; phylum Chordata; class Aves; order Passeriformes; family Paridae; genus Parus; species Parus major. The sequence goes on along the minus strand of NC_031774.1, from coordinate 35,366,144 downwards.
TTTATATTGAAAGTGTGAGGTATTAATGTGTAAATTCATACTGTATTTTGATCTTTAAATTAAGTTTACAGCGTCTATTAATTCTGACAGTTCATGATGAAGCACCAGGAGTGTCCAAAGCTAAGATAACCCCAACAATAATTTGCATTTGCCAGTTACATTTATTTTGACAACACAAGCAGACTATTTCAACATGAAAATTATATTTGGAAAAATACAAAGAACTGCTTTAAAATCCTCACTGGTGCAACTCAGGGTTGTTTTGTGTTTTTCAATCTATGCTAAACCCACTTGCTTTCCTTTCCTGCAGCTATTTTAAACATCAAAATACAGCATGAAATGAAAAGTAAATCTACATCAAAATCTGATATTAAAAATATTTGCCACTCAGAATTAGAACAAGTAAAATTTACTATTACCCAAATGGCTCTCATAAAACAGCTTCAAAAATTTACTGCAGAAACTAATTATGTACCTTCACCATAGAAGAAGAAAGGAAGCTCAGAAATGGAGAAAAGGATTGTATACTACCAATAACTAAAAAGGAAAGATCAGATGCCTTTCATCGGTGGTGTGCACCAAAGAGACGTGCAACAAGAGGCAAACAAACACTTATACAAAGAGCAATGACAGAATACAGATACACTTCTTAAACTGTATGCTGCACACAATTTGTACTGCAGCACTGGGCTTTTTTTGATCACTTCTCTTCAGAAAAGACAAGAGAACAGCACCATACCTACTCAGCTTTCAATTTCAGATAACTTAAAGTCACAATTCTTTTCCATGCTAAATCATGCACAGCTTTAAAAAAACAGTATTTTTTAAAAGCTTATTTGAAATTCTCCACTTACTTTGTTTAATGTTCCTATCTAAAGAGACAGTTCATCACCTGGAACTCCCTGTTCTTCTACATTATTATATACTGAGCCAAGATCTGGTTCTGTTCATTCCCCCACACTGCTATAAAATAGTTGTGCACAAGGCTACACCCTGGTCTGTGTGACAATGACACATATATGAGTAAATAATTTGGTTTGCAAGTTTGGTGTGTCACATGACAAAATTTTAAAATGCTAAATGTTTTCAAGTTAGTGGCATCCCTTTACTTTTTCCTATTCAATGTCTATTGAACAGAAATAAGATTTTTAATGTTTAACCAGTAGAGACAAAAATATGCTTTTTGGTTTTATTTAAAATAATCTATCAAAACACTGCTGCCAAAAGAAATTTCTTTAATAAATATTTCAGCCCTACTAGAAAAAGGCATTTAGTAGATAATTAAGAAATGCATGTTTCTGCAAGATGCAAACATTCAGAAAAATTATGCCATTTATAGGATAAGGCAATTTTAAAATGGTAGGGACTCTGTCTTACATTGATTGTAAATCTGAGAGGTGACAAAATAATCTCCTGTATGACAAGAAATGACAATGCTTCTGCTTTAATAGAACTTGAGAAACAAAATAGTATTCACATTGCTTTCACTTTGTTTATCTTCACTAATTGTCTTTCTGATTTGTATTAACAACCTTTTTAGAGCTTATTATTACAAAGATTATAATATGGAGGGGGAAAGTTACCTTCAGAAGGTGGGAAAATTATGAGCACTGATATAAAACCTGAAGCCTTTTACCTCTCAGTCTCCTTAGCAAACACAGTCAGTTGAATACTAATTACTGTAATTATTAAAAGATTGCCCATTAAGATGTGAAATTATTTGTTAGTCTCAGTCAGCTTCCCACTGGGTGGATGTATACTTCTAACAGTTTTCACTGCTGTGGCACCTCAATATCCAGAGAAAAGGGTGATACGACAAACTTCAGCAAATGGAACGATTCCAGTATTAACCTGGAGCTGGTTCTGCCAGCTGAGGCAGGATCAGTCTCCAGAGCTGTCAAGCTGTCACTAACACTGGCTCCACTTAAACATTAATAAGGAGCAGGCAGCAGCCAGCCTAATTTAATGGTCAGCCCCCACAAGGCAGCTTCTCCACGAGGCAGAAACGCTTGTGCAGGACTCTGAGACTGCCTTTTGAGCAGAGATGCTCTTGCTGCTGCCCACACAGCCCTCACACTCTGAAGGGAGAGAATAATAAACTGCTCTCCCAGTCTTTAGGGAGGCTAATTATCCATCTCCAATGATATTTATTAAATTTATGGCTCCTTTAGATAAATGATCAAACAAGTCCACAGAATTAGATTACTCAATTTAGCAACTAGGTAATGCAAAGGAATCACAAGCCTTATCTTTCATAATATCATTAGTTCATACTGTATCTTGATAGCAAACATCATAATGTCAATCTGAAACCCCTCTGCTTTTAAAATGTTTAAAAAGCTAGACAATGTGTAAGGATTTTTCTAACTTTTCTGAGCATGCATGCTTAATATATGTTGAAAAACCCATTTCTGGAAGTTTTGGTCATGCAAGAGATGGAACAGAATAATAAAATAGAAGTAAGGAAGTAGAACTCAACACAAATTAAATAACAATGGACATGAACAAAGCCATTTTCTCCAGACTGACCCTGGGTTTCTATTTGGAAAGCAAACTTGCATCTAAAGAAAGCAGTGGTGTTTATGCAGAAATAGGTACTACAAACTATCATAACATTTCTCACCTATAATTTTATTGAAGAATCACTGCAATATGAGCAAAGTTATAGATGATTAAATAATAACATGCTAAATAAGATGTGTTTCCTTGTAAGGTGACTATGACTAATAAAACCAAAAGTCACCGTAGTTTCCTTTTCCACCTTCTTTTAAAGAAGGAAAACTGCTGATCCAGCCAAGGTTGTGTGAGGCTAACAGTCTCTTTAAAGACTACTGGAATTATAAGACATATCTTGTTGTGTTGCTTTTATACTCATTATGTATTCATCTAGTCTCCTTTTGACTCAAGAAAGCTATGGGACCTGTGATGCAGGAAAAGAAACCTGTCCTCTAAAATTAAAACCCAATACCATTTCACACATCCTATCAGTGTCTCATGCTCAGATGTTGCAAAGCTATGGTTTTTCATGCCCCATCTGGGCAAACCCACCACAAACAAAACATCTTTACCAGTGCTCTTTCTCCCACTCACAGAAAATTCTGTAAGGGGCTGGCAAGAATATGTGTGTGGGTTTTGTAAATTTATTTAGAGGCAAAATAAAAATATTCTACACTGCCTATCCCAAGGAAGCCACAGATTAATAATGAAGGAATCATAATGCAAATACTGTATCTCACATATGCATGAATGCAAATCAAAGAACAACTTTCATGCAAATTAGATAATGCACTTTAAATTTACTAAACTAAGATACGTATGTTGTCTCTGAGGAAAACCAGAGAAATTATTCCACTAATACCATGACTGTTCAAGGCATCTTCAAAGGATAAAGAAAGAACAAGAAAATCGAAGAGGGAACAGAGTTGCACAACACCAAATACTTTCTGTACCAAAGTGAAAGACAACAGAGTGCTTAGAAAATAGGAATTGCAAATGAAGATGGAGTTCCCAAACCAACAGAACACTGCTCCAAAGACATGATCATCAAGATCTGTAATATTTTCTTCCACACTCTTGAAAGGAACCAAGTTGAAGACAATAAAAGCATGCTAACCAATGTGATGGACTCTTTGAGAGAAGAGACAGAAAGCAAGTAACGATCAAAACAAGAACAAAGAAGAAAGAAGAATAAATTAGTAGGTCAAGCTGTAATACACAAAAATATGTCCTTCCAGTGAAAAATAGCCACAATAAACAAGAGAGAAAACTCTTCCTAAATCACAAATTCATCAAGTAAGAACACAGATAATTATATATCTTATCTGCTGTGTGTCTTCACTAAAAGCAGAATGCATCCTTTTTTTTTAAACTGCAAGAGTCAAATTCAGCATGGTCAACAAAACCAACTAACGGGAAATACAAATATAAAGTGATGCTATCACTCCTAATTTTAAGAAGTTAGGATTGATGAAAAAATAAACTGAACTGAACAACTGTAGGAACAAAGTGAAGCCATTTCAGAATTCAAATAAAAATCAGACGTCTGCAATATTTATAAGACATCCAGGACTAAACTAATTTCCATCACCTCTCTGTTCCAGAGGACCCAATATGCACCACCATAACCACTCACACTCCTGAAAGCATCGCCAAGTTCTGTGGGGAAAAGGCACAACAATCCTTTGAAAATCAAGAGTCTAATGACCTTTGCTATGTTAAATCAGGACATTTAGGCGCACTGTAGTAAACAGAAATTATCAATACCCATTCTACTTTAAAAAGCCCTTAATAAAGCCAAAACTCTTTAACTGCATAATTCAACTGCCCTTAAGTACATTATTCAATCAAATTCTACCTTACCAAAAACTTCCATGCCACAGTCATGTCTCATTGCTTAAAACCCTGAGAGATAAACACCTTCCTGCTTTGCTTCTGACACATGCAACCTACTAGGCATTGTATCTAAACAAATGGATATGAATCAGTATTTTATTTTATTCTCTTTACTGTAAAGTAGGTGCAAAGAAAGAAATTTTCTACTACAAATATGGCAGTTTTTGGAAAGACTGTCTTTCCTTCAAGAGTTACAGCTGACTTATTCATCTTTTCAAAACTTAGCTTAAAAGAAAGTAACAGAACTGTAATGCTAACATGTTAAAAATAACTGATAATGTTTCCAACACCACACAACTGGTAAAAACAATTTCTTAGCATGCTGGAAAGAAAAATAAAACTAATTTTTGACTGGTGTTTTTTCCAAAGTTGTCAAACTCAATTAACCACAAATCTCTGAAACAGTCAACCAATACACATACCTGTAACTGGAATATTCTGAGATACTGACAGCTGTACATCTCCAGTCCCAGGTGGCATGTCAATCACTAAATAGTCCAGTTCACCCCAGTCAACCTGGAAGACAACAATATAAATATACGTGGAGATTTATGTGTTTTTATTTAGGGCACTTTATTGACTGCACTGTTTTAAGCACAGTCCTCGTTTCTTGTAACGCAAACACTGAGCCAAGGACATCTAGAAGAGTAATTCTGAGATGCCCTCACACTTTCAGCACAGGATCAAAACATTATTTTCCTGAGATACAATCTTTACTAACCACTCAGAACTATGAGTACAACTTTGGCATAATTATTATATAATTATTCCCCCCCCAAAAATAGCAATATCTTGAAATGTTTACTTTGCAGATGCTTAATCACGGGTTAAAACTAAATGTTAGATAAAAGGCTAAAAACAAGGGGTTTGTGCAACAAATGTCACTTAGGAGTTATTTCCATTAATTTAAGACTACTTTCCTTCCTTCTTATCACTTGTGGAGACTACATAGTTTATTTACTACACACATATTTAACCTGTTTCTTCTGTTTTGTTGTTATGAAGTTAGAGCTATCAGTATTGGATTTTTTCTGAGTAAAAAAGATATTTGGATATTTAGTAGTTTTCAGCCCTTTTCTCCATGAGCTCAAATTCAAGTCCTTTTTGATACAGCACTGCCTTATGGAGTAGTACAAAACAAACCAAATCCCACCATTATCAGAGTTAACAGGAATAAAATTTATTTTCTCCTAAAGCTAAAAGCTGTCTGGTTTTGCATATACTCGCAGGCCCTAACTTTTAAAATAGCTCCTCCTGTGAAACAAGGTGACTTTCTGGGCTTGACCTAGAGCTATTCTTTTCAGCCTTACCAAATGCTTTGCTCCTCCGAGCTCTTCAAGTACCAGTCTCCAAGTTCCATGTGATCGTCCAAAGTACCAAGCATTACTTGTGCAACACTGCTGGAGGCAACCACAAATGCCAGCAGCTCAAAGCCTTTCCTAGACATTCAGATTTGTGAGGATACACAAAGTTTTGCTCTAGAAGTTACCTTCAAAATTTACTCTGTATAGGAGTAGGGGTGAAAGGGTCCCGAAATCAGAGGGCACCAGAGCTTTCTGTCTCAAGCTTCCCTAGGAAGCGACCCCATATCATCCAACATGCACTTTCTGGATTGTCCTACAAATAATGATTTTTAATAAAGCTATAAACCTTTGAAAACAGAAGTTAATAAAAGAGTCTTAAGCACATGGTGAATCTCATGGTAAATCTCATTGCTAGGCAACAGGAAAAATACTCTGTTAACACATAGTGTAATTAAATTATAACGCTTTATTTAATTTATGGCAGTGTAAACATCTTATTTCACATATTTTCTTCAAATTCATGGATTGAAAAGAAAAAGAAATGAGCTGCCTATCAAATTAAGTGTACTCTGTTTTAATGCTTACAAATTTGAGCACAGAAGAATGGAGAAGCTACAGCATTTCCGCAGCAGAGGAGAGGACATCTTGTCACTGTGTAGAGTAGGAGGAAGACAGGCTTTTGTCCCAAAAGTTCAGAAAGAGTTACAGTAAAGATGCCAAGGTTCCTAAGTACTGAATATATAAGAGAACTACCCTCCACAAACCTCTCTGAGCCATGCCACTGCTGGTGGTGCTGAACTGGTGAAAGTCAGGTGGCAAACTCAATTGGAAAACCATTCCTAATTAAAACTAACCTTTTTTTTTTTTTATGCTGAATGCAGTCAATTAATTATCCTCACAATTTTGTTTTTTCTTTTTCATTTGTAATTCAGAGCAAGAAGGGAGGGCTGCACCAAAATGATACAGCTGTAATTTCTGGAAAGAACTGAACTATTTGCCTAGTAGTGAGCAGTATTTTCTAGACATGTAGGTTTGCTCAGACTTGGGCTGGGAAACGCAGCACATAACCCCATTTCTCACTGTGGACTTCCTCTTATTTGCTTCTATTCTGCAAGGATTGGATGACATTCAGTTGCTCCTCCATTACCCTCCCACAGGAATACAGCAGTATGAAAATCTTTTATTAAACACACTATTGAATGTAATTTGGATAATTTGTTATGGAAGTGTACACTTTATTTAACAGGAGAAGAAATTCCAGGTCTGTTACTAAACTGCAGCATAGTAGAAAGAAAGAGAGGAAAGACATTTCTAATTAAATTTAGAACTGGAACATAAAATCAGGAGTAGCTTTTTGAAACCTACTATTGCCATTAATTCAACATTATTAAAATGGAACACACAATCAGGCTGTGATATAAAACACTAATTTGAATGCAAATCCTGTTTATATGCAACAATTTACCAAATCAGGACCACTGTCCTCATGTTCTCATTGAGTTCCAAGGAGTGTCTGTATGCAAATGTAGTTTCACACAAGAAAATGGACTCAGATTAACAGCACATTACAGTAAATGAGTTCCCTTCGAAAGCAATAGGAGACAGGGCTACAAAAGCCTGCCTTGTAGCATCTGAAATCTGTCAGCACCTTTGCATGTACAGAGGTGTTAATGTCTTTGCCCCTCTAATGTATACAGTGTGTAAAACATTTCAAAGCATAGAAATGAAATTGCATTTTCCTTAAGCACAGCATTCATCTTTTTTTAAAAAGGTTTAACTTGACATTTATTGTTAAGCGAAGTAATTAAGTGCCATGTGCTTCTGTGTATTTTCCCTTGCTCAGAAACCCCACGAATGCTTCTATGTAAATTACTTTAATCAATCATTCTGTTTATGTGACAATCCATAATCAAAATACCAGATATACATTTTGAGTAGAGGTTCTAAATAGCAAGTTAAAACCCAAGGTAGAACATAGAGATATAGAGGACATTTCTGCTGAGGAATGAAGCCTGAGCATCGTCTGTGCATGAGGCAGAAATGATAGAGCATTAGAACAGAAAAGGAATTGCTACTTATGACTTTGAAGTAATCCTCGTGTTTGGTTGTTTGGTAAATAACAGAAGATAATATTCATTTGTACTTAGTAAGAGGAATACATGCAGAGTTACAATCAAGCATTATGCAGGTGCAGACTTGGCAGCAGCCAGTCAAACTGTGAACACCAGTATCGGAAAAACAGCAAGAGCTACACTGCAGGCAGCTTAAGTTCTATTCATTCCAGATCCATCCTCCTCTCCTAACTACTTTGTGTGCATGTTAATAATTAATGTTGAACAAAGTAAAGGTAAAAAATTGTGTTCCTAAATGAAGATTTATATACCTATTCACATGTACTCATGTGTTAAGATAAAACATGCTTTTAAAATAAAAAATATGTATTTTAAGATTAAACATGTATTTAAAAATAATTCCCTTAAAAATTACTCACAAGATGCTGCTTAGACACACACATACATTAGGAATAAGAAAATAGTTCCACAGTGTAAGCAAACAGATAATTTAGGAACAGTATAATGAATGGCAATTTAATCTAATTTTTAGTGTACTTCAGAAGTATTTTATAAAGGAAGGAGACATTCCCCTGACATAAACCAGAAGATTTTTAGCCCCTACAGAAACTTTCTCTTTGGTAGTATGGTAACAGGATATGCATAGTGCTTAACACAACTCGACACTTTCTGAACAAACACAACTGCCCCTTTGACTTGTCCTCTGATGCTTAACCAATCTCAAAGCCTTGAAATGTAACACCATGAAAAACAGATGCACTGCAACAGTTCAAATTCCCTCTAAAGTATTTATGAGCAGTCCCTTCTGCCAAGTTCAGAGAGAAACTGAGGTGAAGCATAAGAACAGTTCGATACAAAGACAGAAGAATGAAATTCTCCTAGTTTCTCCCTATATGGGTTAAGAGTAACTTTTAGAAAAAAGTGCCTAGGAAGAATGCCAGAGAGCTGTTCAATTCAACAACCAAAACAGAAACTGGCCTCCTCCTCCTCCCTGTTGGCTTTTAGTAATGTTAAGAACTGAATGCAAACACAGAAACCTAAAGTTTTCTATCACCTTCATTTGTATAACCAATAAAACTAAACACCTGCCAGAAAGCAACAATAAACAGGTTATTCTCTATGTGGTGTTGCAGGAGACAGGAAGGCACTCAACACCAAGCTTCTTCAGGAAGCCCAGTCAATACCACATCAGCTTGAAGGGGAGACAGAATGCAGCTGTGGGACAGTCTGGAATGTCCCCAGAGAGCCTGGGGATGATCTCTGGGGGTGACTGACAAGGAATGATTCTGATTAACACTGTATCAGCATTACCACATATAAAAGGCTCTTCCTCTAGGTTCCAGCTGTTACTACAAAGAGCTTTTGTGAGCTGTGATTCCTATTTCCCAGAGTCTGTTCTGTAAAAGATGACAGTTTGGAAAGAAAACTTCTATTATTCAGTCTTGAGATTGATCATTGGTCTGCTGCTCTCTCTACCCTTGAACCACAGTCTGCAATACATAACTTCCAGAACTTTTTTTTCAGAAATACACCATGGGTTTTTTTTTACCAGTACAGAACTGACAGTAGTTCAGCTGCTGAATAACGACAACAGGAAAAGAAATACGGAATACATGAGTGTCTTTCCCTTATTCTTTTTGCAATAAAACTAAGCACAAAAGTTGAGTAAAGGTAAACAATTCAGAAGAAACTGGGCCAGCGTCACATCTTCTAATTAAACTAATCATCAGATTAATATAGCCATGTTAAAAGTATCATCTAAACCACAAATTCTCTTTGAGTTCTCCAAATTAATACACAAAGGCAAAATCATTGTTTAGCCATCAAACCCAAAGAACACATTTTTAAGGCAGTATTATCAGGACCCAACTTAAGCTTATAAGATTTATATAAGCTTTCTGAATCAGATTTTCCCTAAAACAACAGCAGGAAATATTACAAGAGTTGGCAACAAATATCAAAAGGGAGACGCTTAATAGGCCCACTCCCCATACGTATTTCAGCCAGTACTTCTGTAATGATGTTAAAAGCTGATATATAATTTAAGACTGAATACTTAAACTATGCAATAGAAAGCAATGTTCCTAAATTGCTTCGTATGTTATTTCACTTCCTTAAGTTTCAGTTCATTTTCTGGTATATTTAAAAAAAAAGTATAAATTCTTTATTGGGGTACCAACAGACTATTATAGGTACTGTTTCATGACCATCACTGAAACAATGATTTTAAATCAGCACATAAATTAAAAATCAGTAGATTAAAAATGTCAGAAAGTTCTGTTTCTTAACTACAATGTACAAGCTTTTTTTTGTACAGTTAAGGGGACTTCCACAGAGGCCAGTCTAACACCTTCTGAAAAAGGATTACAGAATAAAGTACCACGATAGGTGTTATTCAAGTAACTTAAAATGCTGCTGAAGAAAACCCTCCAGTATTACCATAAATAGTGCAACATAAAAACTAAAATAGAATCAATTAGATGTAGACCACTGAACAGAGGCCAAAAGACAGTAAATCTCAATATAGAACTTAATTTTCTGCCTGGTGAGAAGTTATCAGGTTTTAAAGTAACTAGTCTTGAGTTGAGGTATGAACTTAAAATAATAAAATGCTGGTTTTCTATTTTTTTTCCTTTAAACAACCTGTTTTTCACAAATGTGGATTAAAATTTGTCCTCCAAAATTTCTGTACTTAAATTCACAAGTATATATTCCACAGTCACCAAATCCAAAATGTCACCCCTTACAAATGAAGTCAGTGTTGGAGAGTCTGCTTGAATTATCTCAAAGCACAAAAATCAATACTTCCAGCATGAAGTAACAACAAGGCTGCACAAAATATAGAACCTTTCAACTCTACATGAAAATTAAAGAATATGAAAGTATGAGAAAAAAAATGTAAGCAAGAGTATGTATGAGAGTGAACAGAGCAGATTCATGACCATGGGACCATGACTGTGAAGTTGGTACATGTTCTCTGTCAAAAAAACTGCCTTTAGGTCAGAAATGTGCAAGAAAAATTGCATATACACTGTCCTCACAAAACAGCAGAGCACAGAAAGGGCATTAAAGACACAGACAAGATGTAAAACCAAAAACAAATAAATTTTAAAACTATATATATATTCTGCCATCACACACATACCATAGCCACAATTTAAAGATGTGCCGAGTGTCATGTTCCTGGAGTACTAAGAGCATTTACTATGAATTAGACAACAGATAATCTGTTAAAGTGTCAGATTATAGATTGCCAAAATAATTGATATGCCAACAGAAACATGCTTTTACATTCACCAGTGTCCTCAATTACGAATCTGCAACAATAAAAGTTTTACTTGTATTCTAACCTAATTAAAATAATTTGCTGAAGGTGCTGATAACATGAGTCTCAGGGACATCCAGAGATTAGTGCCAAGCAATGGAGAGCCTTCATATTTTTATTCACTTTCTAGCTTTTTCTTTAGCTCCAGTTCTTATTTAATAGGTTTTTTTAATACAGAATAAAAAATCTAGCAGGAAAAGAATTTTAAATGGGTGTCCACTTTAGTGCCATAGTTGGAGCCAGATTCCAAAGGCAGCATTTTGCTAGGAGAACATAATCTTTCTTTTAAAAGATATTATTGATGGAGCAAAACACAGTAAGAAATGAAACATCTTCTACAGCTTCATAAATAGTACAGAAAAGCAGTTTTTTCTTTGTTAGGGAGGGGGAGGGGGAAAAAAGCCCCATGACACTAATCTCTGGTACCTTAAGCACAATTACTTTACGCTTGTGTCAATCACTTGGGATGTGAGAAATAATCACTTTCTACAAAGAATACTGGTACAAAACCTGCTGCTATTCTTGGATATCTGCAGTTATTTTCCAGGAGCAAAAGAGATACGGGAGGATGGTTTGAGTGAAGGATCAATCTGTCAGCTTCCAACAGACAGAATGCAAGCTGGATTATTAAAAAGAAAAGAAACAACTCTGTGCAATCGGTTTAACATATATTAATTTAATATTAATTTTTAAAAGCTGTTTATACAGTTATATTCATACTCATTTAATAAATAAAATTAATGTGTAATGCTAAACAGTGTGTCAGAGTTCAATCAATATTCCAAGGTAGCAAGGCTCCACTTTTATTTTGATCAAAAAGATGAAAAAGAAAGGCTGAAAAAGAGGAAAAAAAAGACATGCTCAAAAAGCAGCTTTGGTGAGCTCCACCTACACATTCTCCCAAACATCTTGACTGCTCAGAAAGGGAAATAAAAAATCTCCATTGAGCATAAAATTTCATCCTGAAGCCCATTTGGGATTCACTAATGATACACACATTTGTGGGAAAGGAGAAAGTCTTACAAGCCAAATCTAGCAGGCACTCTCTAAATGCACCTGCCACTGGCAACACTGAACCTAACACAAAGCTGAGCACGTGGCCCATAAAAAAACAAAATAATCAAACCAAAATCAAAAAGCCTGTGGTTCTGCTGTTGCAATAGCGACTGCTTAATATCACAGTCAGACATATGAGAGGACCTACCTATGAATGGAAAGATGTCAGTTTTCATTTCCCACACTAGTGGCACTTAGCTGGATAAAGCTGTGTAAGCAAAAATGCAAAAGCCACAGAAGCTACCATGATCCTATATAAGGCCAGCCGCTAAGGTATTCACCTGGAAAGCTAAAGCTTCAGGTGAACTGAATGTCCTGCACCCCCTTCACATGTCTATCCTGGCTTCAGGAATCCTGCATCTCTAGCTGTAGCACAGAGGGTTATGACTGCTGCATGCCATTGCAGGGCACTCTCAGGGTAGCACGAAACACAGAATTAAACGCTGAACTGCTAACGCAACCAAACTTTCACGTCCAGGCTTCCAAGGCTGTTATTTTGACCAGAGAATAAGCCTGTGAAGTTCAGCTCAAAGAAGGATCTTGGCACATAACAGAAGATGCTCAGTTTTGGCTTTAAATCTTCACTCCACGCAGCTGTCCAATAAGGTTACATTTAGGTGCTGAAACCCAGGACAGACACAAAGTGAGCCCACATGCTTTTCCTTATAGCCCTCTCATTCAACATCTTCAGCACCACTTAATTCTACTCGGCAAACCTACTCCCACTGACTTACACCATTAATTTCCACTTGTTGCACACCAAGCTCTGAACTTCAGCACTCCAAGATACCGCACCTATTCTGCCAACGCACTGCCAAAGAGTCTGAAGGTACCTCCAGGGGGGCAAAGTAACCCCTCAGTACCACTGAGAATAGCAAGTGATGTATTCTCACCACTCCAGGTAAGCAGTGACTCCAAGCTAAGCTTTGGTTTAACTTTTCATTCCTGCAGGCAGGGCACCAGCCTCTTAGGCACAGCACAGCCATGCCCATGTCCCTTTTTGCATCTAACTTACAGCAGCTAGAAACAAAAAACAAACCCTCTTTTTAGTGGAGGAGAAAAGAAAACAAGCAGTGCCTTCTCTTCCCCCCCTTCCTCTACCATCACTACTGCTACATAGCAAACACTTCAAACCCTGCTTAAATCACTTAAATTAGTCTTTCCAAGACTAATGCTGGATGCCATTTAGGCACAAAGTTCTGAACTTTGCTGCAGAGAAGCCTTAAACCTCAAAACACTTTCCTTTAAAACCTTGAGGGGAAAAAAGAAAAAAATCTAACCCCAGCACAGTCATTTTGAGACACTATGAGTTCTCTGGCATTTCTTCCTGTCCAGTCAACAAACCCAGCAAAACAGTTGCATTTTTTGCATTTGTTTGTTTGGTTCTTTTAATGCAAAGGAGTGCAGACACATGCATACCCCTGTGCCATGTGTACGAGAGATGAGACTACTGGAAGCACAGCAAAGGAAACACTCTCCCAGCCTGTTCCCACAGCAGCAGTAACTGCACAGTCATAACCATGACAGCTGAGGAACCAGGCCAATAAATGTTTGCTGTAAATACATTCTCACTATGCTGTTAGGCTTTTTTTTTGCCTTTTTTTCTTTAATCCTCAAAGACATTTAAAATACATTTACTGCAAATGCCTCCAGTTCAGCAGTAAAATGTTGGCTAATGTTTTTCAGGTTTTCTGGTTTTCTTAACACTTCTTTCTATGACTGTCAATTTCTTTCAGCAACTATAATCCCTTTTCATATCAGCTGCTAATGCAAGCCAATAAAGCAACAGGGAGCTGTATGGATCCTGCTTCATTAAGGGAAGAAAGGCAAGAGAACAGGTTCAGTAGCTTCAGCTGGAAATAAAAAGAATCAAGCCCATATTCCTTCAGTCACACCCACTGCAAAACACACAGGAACACGCAAGACAAAGGGTGACAATAGAAGTACTCTAACTGGGGGACAAAGGAGTGGAAAGAAAGACCTTTCTGTTATCTCCCACACTTCTGGCTACAGTACATCTCTGCATCAACATACAGCTTCTGATCTCCAGGAAGTACCAACACTTCCTTTAAATATGCACCTACTGATTGAGACTGGTTAAAGCAGTTCTCTCTGGATAGACAGGACCTTTCAAGGAGATTATTAACATATGAGCAAATTAGTGATGATCATAGGCTTTTCTAAACATAAACATTGCAGCTAAACCATGGTGTAGAAAATAGCATAGAGATTTCTGTTGACTTAAGTTGGTTCTGAAGAAGAAACTAGTTTATTTGTCCTTTAATTTCAGCAAAATAAACACCAAAAAAATTAGTATAAGAATTTTTAATTTTTTTTTTAATTATTTTTTTTTTATGAATGGGTCATCTTATCTTGCCCTAGAAACACTTCCCTTAATTTCAGTAAACATAATAAAACAAGAGAATGAAACTTGACCTTCCTCAATTCAAAGGAAAGCTTATTAAAGACTCAAGAAAAATCCCACAGGCATTCAGAGTTATTGTTTACCATCTTCCAGCTGTAGACGCAGTCTTAGTGGCATATCCTAGTGCAGTTGTAGCACTGGCAGTTCAGTCACTATTTATTACTGAGTGTTGTTTCTCTTTCCAAAATACCTTCAATAGCAGAGGACCTTTCTAAATAGAACAAATACATAATACCAGTGATCTTTTGTTTAGGGATGAAATGCCCAGATTTTTCATTCTCAGACTGTACATCACAAAAATAAAAACACAAAAGTTTTCCAATTCCCTAAAAATGTAATTGCTCCTATTCCTTTGATTAGCTTCTTCCTTTTGCCAAAACTATAAGGTGACAGACTTTAGCCTGAACTGACCATCTCTATGTCCACCTCAGGCTGAGGCACTTCAAAACAGAAGAAATAAACAGAAGAATTATTTTTTTAATTGTGGAAAAGCTGGCAAATTTGCCACTGTGGTGACACTGTGAGTACTGTATTTTAGAATTATGCACTCAAATATGCAAAAAGCTACATCTTTGTTGTTTATAATATAAGCATATACATATAGCAGCTTTATTTTGTTCTAAAAAATGTAAACTGTAAATATCTGCTAATCACTATCTGCCTCAATTACTTGGAGATAATTTGGATAAACACATGAATATTGTGAAACACATGTCAGTTTTGAAATTAGCAAGTATCCCAAGATGGATGGATATTTGCCAAAACACAAAACATAGAAAGAGGGAAATACTATCAATCTGCACTAAGCATATATATTTCTGGTACATATCTTCTGTTGATACACAAATAAGTGTGGATAGACTCTTACATTTGTACTAAAACACGAAAAGACTACAAAACATTGAAAAACAAAGAGCTATTTATGCATCTTGCCCCTTTTGCTAAAATCTCACATTGCACCATTTCACTCTTTCCTGTCTTGAAAATTTAGTACCATAATGCAAGTTAAATGCCTTCAACGTTCATCTTTTGATAGACTTCCCTTCCTAAACCAAAGTGTTAAAAATAAAATCCACACCAAAAAAAAAAAAATCATCTGGCTTCACAGCAATGCTCCTTCTTCACTTGCTCTTTACATTTACAATAAGAATAATTTTCAACATTGATTCATTATTCCTATTCTGGGCATCCTTTCAATTCGCTGAAAATATAGCTACAAAAAAATCAGAGCCATCAAATTGTTATTGTCTTCCTCCTGACCCAATATGTGCCATTTTCAGTTAATTCCCATTTCACTACTTCCTTCCATCCACCAATGCTGTCTCACTAATTCTGTACTGATAAGACAGTTTTAGCCCACACTAATAATAATTTCATCTTTGACATTTACCATGTAAGTGATAAATCACAGCAAAAGCAGAACTCTCTGCCAACGTGTTTAAGAAATGGATCTAAAGGATGAAAAGTTTTTGCTATCCTCAAAATCCAAGGTTTGTCAATTATCTTAAGACAGTGCCAAAGAGAGTGGAGATAAATCCAGGAGGGGAAAATAATCCCTCAAATAGTGCCACTGGGAATGACTACTGATGTATTCTCACCACCCCAGGTATGCAGTAGCTCCAGACTAGGCTTTGGTTTAAATTCCCATTCCTGGAGGCAGGGCACCTACCACTGAGGCACTCCAATATTCAGTACAGCAATACCAACGTCTCTTTTTGCATCTAACTTACAGCAGCTAGAAATAAAGAACAGATGCCTTTTGAAGGGAAGGGGGGGGGGGGGGGGAAGCGTGGCATGAGGTTTCTCCTGTAGTCCATATTTCGAAATTTTGCATATCAATAAATGCCAGCAGTATTCCTGTTTCAAAAACACTTAAAAACATGGTAGCCTTCCATTCATGTCTCCCGGGTCCACTCCTGCGCTCATCCCTGCTTGTCTTTCATCTAAAAAATGCTGACATAAAATATTTATTCTACTTGCTTTTTTAAATTACTTCTGCTACCATCTTTGAATTTTTCCTTGTCCAATTAGATTTTAAGTTACTCAGGGCTGATACTGATGGCAAGATTAAACAAAGAAACAAAATCAACTTAAGCTTCTCCGTGCATGACAGAGAATGGCCAGATCTCTTATTATGAGTTTCATAGAGGCCTGCATCCTAGACAGTAAGCTACTAAAGCTAATGCAAAAAAAATTGCTAGAAGTCTTCAGTGAAATTTCTTTATACCATCCTTACTCAATCCTTAGTGCCTGATACCACTGTGTGCTTCAAACTTCTCCAAGATCAAGGTACTTCTATAAAAACAAGAGATATGATGGGAAAACAAAAAATTTATTTATATTTTTTTCATAGTTAATATTAAGGATGTTCAATCAAGAGATAAGGCTATTTAGGTTTGACTGTTATGTCTTCACCTCAGCACTTTTACAGTCTAAAGAGACAAAGGCTACTGAGTAAAGGATGGCCTCAACCATTATGTTGAAACATGCTCACTTGACTGAAACACTTAATTGTGTGACGTCCTGGCTTAGTAGTTAAGACAGTCATGTTAGAGAGACACCTACATTCAGTTTAGGTTTTGACTGAGTGCTCTAAGCAATGATTTCTGATAGGGAGAAGCATTTTCTTCTCTCTGCGTTTTAATGGAGTTACAGTCCGACAGTCAAACAGGCATTTTAGAACTAATCCCAGATTCACAGAACTTAGGTTTGAAGGATCTCAGGGGCCTCTGTCTGCACAAAGCAGAAACAACTCAGAGCAGGTTACCCAGATTCTTGCCCAGCTGCATTCTTACTATCTTCCAAAAGAGAGTTTCAAGAATCTCTTCTGGCAACCTGTTCTGACATGCAATTGTTTCAACTGTAAAAAAAAACAAACCACCAACACCCCCTCACATTTCTTACTATATATTGAAACGTACATTCATTACCTCTTGTGCTATTAATGTGCATGTCCACAAAGAATCTGCTTTCATCTTCTCTGTATGCATCCATGAGGTAGTTCAAGACAGCAGTTCATGTCTCCCTTTAACTGCCTCAAAACAAAATAAACCCAGCTGCTCAGTATCTCTTTGCACATTGCATGCTTCATGCAGTATCACCTTGATGGCTCTTTCCTGGAGAATATACAGGCGAGGTAGCATGTGCAATCAAAAGCTAAGCAATTTGCAAAAGAGATTTAGGTTCTGAAGAACACCAGTCGTGGTGAATGCCAGTGATACATTTACACTGACCTCAGGCATTCTTAACAGATGTATGTCATTCATATGCACAGACACTGAGAACCAGTATTGTGCTCAAAAGAGAAAAGGTTTTATAAATTTATTTTATAAATATAAAAAGCATCAAAGAAAAAAGGTTTAAATGTATTTGTAAATCATAAATACTAGTCTTTGTATGTCTCTGCATCTCTCACAAAAAATGGTAACTCACTGCAGTGCTGATCAATGCATAAACACAGAATGAGATTTCCATGGTCCCAAAAATGTCAGGCAAAAGACAATACATGGTCACAACCTGAAGCCAAAGGACAGCCCTTAGGAAACCATACTAACCAATCAGGCAGCTGGCTCAGCATGTAGCACTTAACTACTTCAGTGACTATGTTCTCGCTGTTTATTGCTTCAAATCAAATACACATTGTTCCTCCTAAAATGGAAAGCTTCCCCCTAGTTTTTCAATTGCTCTGTTGATAAGAAATGCATTTATACACACAGACAGTGCAAAGCTGAAAACTTACAGGCTAAAGAATTTATGAGCTATAACACAAGAGTGTTATGCACACACATGCCAAACAAGATTGGACTGATGTCTACAGACACCATACACAGCATATTCTGCTGCCTAGAATGTGCACAGTAAAACAGCCAATGGCAGCATGTTAGCTATTTTACCAGGTATAAATATATTTGCTCTCAATACCTTATTTATTTTTGTCTTCAAGTGCAGCATTAACATACAGCTAAATAAACCACACTTAAAGAAATTCTGGCCCAAATCCATACCTGCAACCTCTCCAATGTAAGTGGTGGAAAAGAGGATACCAATGACTATATACACACTTCTCAAATAGTAGCAATTGCATGTAGGAATTTACTAAGTAATGTCACTCAAACAAAAATAGTATTGATTACCTATAATCTCCTCTACAGAGATTAGTCACTTCAGACTGATCAGAAACCCAAAACAACATAGCCTCCATAGTATCTACTTTCCAAAAATTAAATACTACTTTTGTTTCCAAGTTACCTTAATCCCAAATCTTTAAAAATGAGTTTTTGCTCTTCTATTCACACAATGGTTGCTTTTATGGCAGCTTTCCCATATAGTCTCTTGAAATAACCCAGACCTCACAACCCATGGTCTGCTTAGTATTTTAAAGACTGTTTATCTGTCTATGTCTTCCCTATAATGTATGTGTGCTGGTTCTGGCTGCAGTAGAGTTAATTTTCTTCACAGTGACAACATTATGTATACTCTACAACTACCTATGTATGATAACTGAGCATCAGAGAATTATGCTACAAAAAAGGTCCAAGTACATATACATACACTCACACACTCCATTATATGGTTACTACCATCACTACCTCTGGCAGTATTTAAAAGTATTTACTTTTAAATAAAGTAGCACACATAGTCCTCACTGCTAGCCAAATTTTCAAAATTATGTACAGATTAAATAATCACATAAACCGAATTCAAATTTTTTTTAAAGGATAAGGTGGAATCTTTAGACTACAGCCCTATTCAGCTCTGGGTTAGCTAATAAAATAACTTTGATCCTTCTGCTTAATTTATGGTTTTCAACATGAATTTACAGGGATAAAGCCTATCCAAGCATCGAAGTGCAAGGCTTCACTTCCTTTTGCTGATGTGCAATGACTCTGCATTGGAAGTTTTATTTAATTTCCTTTTTACTAACTTCCCTGTATTCTTCCTTTCTAATTATACCCTTCCCAGTGAAACTCTGTTTTATTTTAATTTCCTTTCAAGACATACCTTGACTAAAACATAAGCTAAACTGGTGCTAAAATAAGCAGGAAGAAAGAGCTGGAGGAATTAAAATTCAATGATAATAAGAGCATTTTAGGGACTCATTAGAATTAAGCCACTGCAGGAAAACCTTCATCTTTCTGGGAACACAGCTTCATCCTTATCAAGTACATCAAAAGCACCTTTAGGATTCACAAATATTTAGCAGCGCCGAGCTTCTTCTTTATAGCCATAATATACCAAAGATGTAAAAATAATGTTCTGGATACTCTTGAAAGCTATGATAAGGAAGAAATACAAGAGAGTCCTGCCTCTTAAGATCTGACTAGATCAAAACTAGGAAAAAACATAGGTTAAAATGTTAACTCAGGGTAAGAAGTCCTGTTAAGAGCGTTAATCAACCTGAGATTCATGCCTCGAAAAAAAGAACAGATTTCTAGGCTAGTTTCAAGGGGACTGTTTACACAAAACAGAATTGCTGGTATCTATAATCCATGCTGTGTAGGCAACACTTCCTTCCAGTAGTGATATAACTTTATCTATTGATACAGCAAAGATACAGGGAGAATATTACATAATAAAATATGCACTTGCATTTTATCTTTAGTCCCATTTTTATTTAATTTTTTTAAAAGAGAAGCAGGCTTGTGTGCAGAATATTGACTTTTTTTCCTTCTCTGCTGATAGTTCAACTAGGTAACACACAGTGTTCAAGATCAGAGAAACCAACACTTGCAATCTTTAATATTAAAAGTTTTACTGATTACTCCCTGAACAGGAAACCCCCTCCATTTGTATTGCTTCTATGACTATAGCATGTAGTAAATAGGCAGTCAGCACAGTGCCACTTCCTTTCTCAGAGCCTTTTGGCAGAATAATTGCCACAACATATTCCAAGACACACAGCAGGTTTGTATCTGCACCCTTCTAATTGCTCCTTCGCCACTCAACTGTCAGGATGTCCTAAGACAGAACAGAGAATGGTGCTAGAAAACTTGCCATACAGACTGAGACAGTGGTAATGGTATTTGAAACCCTGTCGAAAAAGTAGTTCAAATCACAGAGCAAGTTTTGCTTGCCTTGTTGGATTTTTAATAGTCTTTGTATGTCTAAGGTTCTTAGCTACCTACTTGATACTTATTTCAACAGCTTTTCAGACATATTACTGTTCAAGTACAGGCTTTAGGCAACTCTCAAAAAAACTCGTATCTTTACTGTGCTTAACCAAAAGCTTAATCATAAGTCATTCCCACGACAAATATAGCAAGACAATGTATTTTGAGGTAGGTTGTTTAATCTGAACCAAATACCATCACTGACTTCACCATCATCACTTGACTGAGTCAAGGTACACAAAGCAAAGGAACAAAGTAAATGGGACCAGACAGAAGAGTAGGCAGGTTCTCAAGTGTGGTGAAAACTGCATAGAAAAAGCCCAGTGCTGTGGATGACACCGGAGAACTATTAAAGCTTCCTTACCTGGACTTGAATTATACCTTTAGAGAAAAGAGTGATCTTTTAAACTTAAATTTTCAAAATAAATACTCTCTTCTATCTCACCTACAGGGAAGCAAGATTCAAAAGAGGTGTTAACAGAGGTGGAAGACTTTTTACATGAAGGTAACTGTGACAGGGAAATAAGAGTTAGACCGAGTTAAGTAATAGACCATCCTGAAGTGTAAATGGGCCTACAGTATATCTAATTATGTTAACAAAGAAGTCACTTCTCAGCCACAACAAAATTTTGAGCAATTTCATGACATATAAACTAAAGATATATTTAACAGAAAGAGTTATGAATATGTTTATAATGATCAAATGTTCCATTACTGTTTGCAATTCACTTTCACTACAGGTGAAAAATAATTTCCTTTCGTATTTCTTGTTCTTTCAATAGCTGAAAATCATCACTTTCCTTCTTTTCTATTGACCAATTCTTTTCTTATAGAATCAATATACTATATATTTTCATTTATATACTATTTTGATCCACATACATCAATATATAGGTAATGTAAGGAATATAGTATCCTAAACTGTTTACTTTGGTATTATCAGGCACATTTCTTTCAAATTCTGTTAAAGGAAAATATGATGTGTTGGTTGCAGAAAACCATCCTTGCTCACAAGATACACATGACCAGAGAAATACGAAGCAGTCACTACTCAATACTTCACTATTATTGCCTGTTTTCTACTAATCTGACAGTATTCAACAAACCTGTATTACAAACAGTGAGATCACATGCAGTAAGTACATACAAAAATCATTATGCATATATTTAACAAAGTAAGAATTCCACAAATTTTTTAAAGTTCCAAGTGTAAGAGAAGCATTTAAACCCTCATTACAGGCACACATACTTATGAGTCAACTAGTCCCCATTACAGAATTTGGAAACTAAGTAATTCAAATGCTTTACTGCAGTATCTGAAGCATGATAAACTCTGGAAAAGAGATTTGTTTGTATGGAAAAAAAGAAAACACATCCAAAATTATTCACAGAGTGAATGCACAGTCTTGATGCTATCAAACAAATAAAAACCTCTCCACCACCTAACAGTAAACACAAATATGAAATACCACAGCGCTTTTAGGGCAAAAGTCTGGGAACATCTGTGTTTTCTGTCAGGCTGAATTACTTATTTTAAGAACTTAGTACTTTATCAGCTTGTCTGAATGCACAGGGACTTCTTACACTTACATTACACTACAGATCTAGATTAGGGAGCTAATTTAAATGGTTTCTATGCAGCTAATGAGATAAGCTATTTCTTAAGAATATGGTTTCAGAAAGTTAAATACAAACAGAAGTAATTTACTCTTGGAAGCAATCTTATCCTGTTAAACAAGAGGTAATAGCTAAGACCAACCAGAACAGATAAAGAGAAAACAAGAAAAAATTTTGAAGTCCCCAGCAGATCATAAAACTATTTCTAATATAAAATAGAACTATAGCATCTTTAAAAGGATCATCACATGCTGTGGTTCTCTCTTGTTTAGGTGTCCAAGGTTATTAAACTTTTGGCCTTACAGTTAACCTGTTCTTGACACTGGCTGGTAACTACAGAATGGAAATTACAGGGTTTTTTAAAAAAATAGCATGTCTCAGTCTGGAAAATGCATTCTTCCCTTTCTTAAGGCCACCTGGACATCAGACAGACCCACTGATTTTCCCTGTGACCTGCGAGCTTCTCTTCAAAGGAAAAGATGCAAACTTTTTCCAGCTCAGATTTGAGACTATCCTGGTCATCATGCAAAAGTAAAATACATGTGGGCAGGAGAAATTTAGCCATAAAGCCTTCCTCTTTCACAGCTTAGGTCTCACTGCCAGGGAAATCAGTGATGCCCTGAGCATTAATGGACTTGTCTCGTTCCCACAGCATGGCTGGCCAGCATGTAACTGCACTGGTTGCTAGGGAGCAGCGAGCTCATTACACAGCATCACCCGCACCCTGCGCAAGGATGCTGGCACACGCTTCCCATCTGGGGCACACTGACTGAGGAACAGCACTGCAGTGCCTGCCAGCCTCCAGCCTTCTGGGGCAGAGCATGCCAATACAGCAGGTGCTAACTTTAGTTGCACTTTCAAGGTTTTACATTCTAGTTTCCTGAGCCAGCCCAGCAGAATGCAGCACACAAAGAGGTCAGAATGGTCTGCACAGACATTGGCATGGATACCCCTTACTTTTAAAGGTCAGTGCTAGACAAAGATGTTCTTACTGAATTTTTGACAGACATATGGTTTCTTGTAACCAGAGCAGTAAGTGCTACTATTCTAAAATCCATGTTAAAGGAAAATTCAGTAAAAATGGGAAAAGTCTGAAAAAAAATTATTCTTTTCAGTTGTTAAAGGAGCACAATATTTGGAAGCATTTAAAGAAGACGTACAGAAATCTTATGATCTCCAGACTGCATAGAGTAGATCCCTAGAATGGATGTCAGCTGTGAACAATCTGGGTCACTTCAAAGACTAAACATGCAACCTTAATGCATTTTTTCAGCTGTTTATCTCATTAGCACTTCACAGATCTCTTCACAATAAAAGAAAAAAAAATCTGCCACAGAAAAAAGAAGTCACCCCACTTCTACATGCCAGAAAATTTATTAACTAACAATCTATCTGCATTACACAGAGATAGTAGCTAATGATTTTCCTGTACCTGTCACGTCAAATGCCATCCAAGAATTCTTAGTGCTTGTGAATTAACAAGCACATAAGGGAATACAGCTGTAGATATGCACAGCTATCTATATATTCAAATCCTTAGGCAACTTCAAAATGCCTTTTTTTTTTTAACAACTGCATAAAAAACCATAAAAAGGAATGAGAAGGAAGGCAAATTGGGATAATTCACTCATCAAAGGCATAGAACAACAGCTTTGTTAGAGGAGGATAGGTAAACACAAAAGTATCAACTTTCCCCCTTACCTGAATCTAAGACCACCAAGACACAAAAATGCACACCATTAACATAAGAAGTAATGCCATGGACACACATGTATCATTAAATGCATTTTAAAGTAACTGATTACTTTGAAGCAAAAATACATAACTAAGTCTTACCTGTCTCAACAATTTTTCAACAGCTGACATGACCATGAGCCCTCTCCACACAACTGGGGCAGTCTCTTCTATCAAGAAACCCATAGACATACTGAAACAACAACAAAGCAATATCTTGAGCTTTACAGCACTGTACCAAGTACATCTGAAAATAAGCTTGATTTAAATAAAAACATATGCTCACCATGCGATTCCATAGTTCTTAAGGGGCCTCATTAGATTTTCTAAAACAAAAGCAAACAAGGGAGGTTTTTTTGGAGGGGAGATGGTCTTAGGGTATTTTAGTGGGTTTTTTTTAAGAAATGAGCTTACACATTTTTTATCTTTTAAGGGCAATTTTTACCCCACTCTGTTTAAACAGTTGTTTGTTTTCTCCCCTCACCTCTTCATCAAATGTATACATCTACCTATTCTGCCCAAGAATCTGACTCCACTCCTTCACAAGTTGTTGTATTTTACTAATACCATTCATCTTTTGCCACAATAACAATGTATTTTCCCATAATATAATGACATTTTTGCTGCCAAAATCAATCAATTTTTATGAAATCCCTATGCTGGAAGGCATAGATTCCCTATCAGGAATCACTAAAAGCTGAGTCATTTATATTGGAACAATACCAAAGTCATACAACATGGGATTTTAATACTTTTTTTTTAATCTATCCTATTCACTAATCTCATGAATCAGAAGAGTATTCCCATTAACATACTAGAGTGTTGGAGAATTTGTCTCCTTCTGTTAAATATGCTACAGAAACCCCAGAGCAGAGATACCAAATAAAGCCACCCCTAAACTATACGTTGTCAACAGCCCCAGGTAATTAGTTCCAGATTTCTTCAGGTTGATAGAAATCTGCAGGACTTCTAAAATTTCTGTGGGAACAAAAGATGCTTGTTTGCATATTGCAGAGGTATTGTCCTTGTCATACCTGTTATTCCTATGCCCTCCAGTGTCAAGAATAAAAAGCAGGGGGGAATACTGTAATTGTTCTGATGGCAAAGGGGCATGCAAGCATAAAGCAAACAAAACAAAGAAAAAGGTATTCAAAACAAAAATTTCACAATATCCAAAACTCTTCTTTGTGGTTTCTACCATCTAAATCCACACCTTATCTCAAAATGGCACGCACACACACGAAAAAGAACAAATGGAATACTATTTGGTATAGCTGATGTCTTGGAAGAGCATGCACTAGGCAGAGACCAGCAGAAAATAGGAAGAATACTTTAAGCAATATACAGATTTTGACAGAAATCTTTGATGCACCCAAAATAAAACACATAAAGAGAGTAAAATAAAAACAATGTGAGTAAAATAAAAACAGTGCATTCAAAGCTGAACTCCAAATTCAGACAAAATAACAACCAAGAGCATACAAATTAAATAGCTAAACTGTGCAGATGAAAGCTTTCAAGCAATCAAGTAAGTGAGCATTCAAGCCATGTAATTTTGTAGAAATATGGTGAAGAATAAATTGGATGTTTTGGTTTACAAATCAAAAATAACAAAACAGGAAGACAAACAAATCACTTGTATGACTATTGCACTCAGGAATGAGTTGGGAGCTATTACAGAAAAAGAGATTGGCTTGGACTGATACACTGTACCAGTGCATACAGCTCTTCTTGATTTGTGCAGCTTTTCGGTGTTGAGTCAGGGCTTACTTTGGTGGCATTATACTGTATAACATTTCTGGAAATCACAGTCTTACTTCTCCCCCTGCAGTAAGACAGTTTAGTTATGAAGAGGTTGATGACATTGGAACTACAGCCTAGAGCCATCTCTAGGCACTGTTTTGGTGTCCTTGCAAACAAGATAAATACAGCACCACAAGTTAAAATACTGTTAGAAGTATTGAGAGAAATTACTACAGATTTACCTAAGAGTGGGATTTAAAAAAAAGAAACAGGAAAAAAAGTATTTGCAACAGAGTCACTGCAGACTCAAGGTTTCCTTCATTTTTTATCACAAAGTAGGGACAATTTCATGACAAAACAAACCAAAGAGGGGAGGCCAAGCTTTGACTGCTGATCATGAGGCTCAGGAACTGGAGAGTAAGATGAATTTAAAAGATGCATTATACTGGGAAGGTCAACAAAATACTAAGCCACCTCTCAGTTCAATCCAACTGCTCTACACTAAGTCAGTCAAACACAGACATCTCAACAACCTACAAGGACAATTTCCACTGCACAGAAACCAAGTACACAGGTGAAGCTCACACACCTTCCACCATCTCCCTCTCCTTCACAAAACAGGAGAGTTGCTGTAAGTAGATAAACACTGACCTACAGAGCAGCAAAAGGGGCCTCTGTTTTTAAAAATACATGCACGGTTTATTTCTCAACAGTAGACTTAACTTTTATGAAAACTGCATCTTATTTTCTTTGGTTAACAACAAGGACTATAAAACGCTCCGAGCAGCAAGATTTAATCAAATTTATACAATGCACAGGAACAATTCACAACTTGCTGTATATTCTAGCTATAATGTTCTTCATATTTTCAAAGTAATACAAAATACTGCAGAGCTCCCCACTGTTTGCCTACTGCTAAAAATCATTCTTAAGACTAATCTCAAATCTAAAGTGCTTCAGTGGGCATTGGTAATCACCCTTGCCTCATCAAAAGCAACAGGCCCTCCTCCTCTTTCGCCATGGGTCTCATGAAGATTTTCTAAAACATAACATATAAAGAAGATTTAGCTTAATGAGATCTCAGTAACATCTCTAATTCCCATTGCTCTTAGAGTATGCTCTTCTGTTATCAGAAGCTTACCATACAGCTCCAAAAATTCAACACACAACAAAACAGATAAAATCACAACACACAGCAATACCATACCACCTATTCCAAGAGATAAAATAGCCTAGTTTGCAATTTTGTAGTAGGCTTGATGGCCCTAAGTAAAAGACTGCTGTGTTTTCTCTGAACATACAAAATCAGATCAGTAAGATCAACACAGTACCAATGACATGTCAGTAAATGCTTTTTCGGATAGAATACAAATAGGGCACTAGAAAAGGCAGATGTGCAAATTCATGACAGCATTATAGCAGACTGCTGATTAAAAGAGTTCTGGAACTGTTCTGAAGATTGAATTGTTACTCACATGGGGAAGAGTAACATTCATGTAATGAACATTGATCTTCATTACATCAATGAAGATCTATTTTCTAATTTTGTACTAAGCTTTTTCTCCCCAGACAAATCAAGCCTTGCAAACAGACTATCCTAACAAGGGATATGAGTTACTCCACTTTTTGTCTAGAAAGACTGACACAGCTGTTCAATGATGGTCAGGGTCACAGGGACAGTACAGCACAGAAGGCATGTGCAGAACTACATATATACACACATATATATATATATTATATGCATATGGTTTTGGCTGGAATACAGTTACATTTCTTCACAGTAGCTTGCATGGTGATATGTTTTGGAATTGTAATGAAAACAGTGTCAAAAAAGTGCTTGGCTTCTCACACCACATCACCAGCAAGCAGCCTGGGGATACACAAGAAACTGGAAGGGGACACATCCTAAACATATGACCACGACTGACCAAAGGGATATTCCACACCATACAGCCTCATGCGCAGCATATAAAGCTGAGAGACAAAAAAGAAACGGGAACACACTCAGCATAATGGCATTTGTCTTCCCAAATAACAGTTACACATGATGGAGCCCAGGGTTAAGCCACAAAGAGCCATTCCAACTCTTGGCTTAGTTTTTGGAAGTGGTCTGTTGAGCGATATGTTAGTGCAAGCAAAAGCTTACATTCAGTTTTACCCCATCAGGTAAGCAAAGACTGTTATTCCAGAAGATTGTGAACTTACACTACATCTCCTTAGAAGACATTATACTGTTTAAGAAAAGCAAAGGTAACTTATAATTGTTAAATATTAATGTAATGGATCATGCAACACCCAGGGAAGGGGGAAAAAATGGTTGGGCTTTACTTGTATAAACACAGATGTCTCCTGACACTCTGGATGCCTTAGGGGGCTGAGATTTGTACAGGGCCAGAAGATTTGACAGAGGGCATGGGGAGAGACATACCTTCTGAAGCAGGAGCTAGAAGCTTGACACCATACTCCAGGCATGTTTAAAGTAGTACTGGTTTCCTAAGCAAAGGCAAGTGAATTCCACCCACAGAATGGTGAAGAGGAAAGAAATGCCACAGTGGGGAGGAGAATGAATAGCAAGAGGGCCCCAACGTAACTTGAACTAAAATAGTCACACCAATCTATGAAAGAGGGTAAAGGATACTGTCACCAAAAGGTTAGTTAAAGTCATAAATTTTAATTCCTGGCTTTAACTGTAATCATTGTTTTAGCTGCTTATGCCAGAAGTCTAGAATATTCCATGGCAAGTGACAGACTAATTGAGACTTCAGGCTTGATTTCACAGTGTTGTAAGTTTATTTGCAGGATTGCCCCAGAAATCCTACAATTTGTATTTTAAGCTTGAAGAGCTCCACACAAGGAAGGCTGTGATTGCCCATTACATCCTACACTAATAGTGTTATCTAACCAAGAAGACTTCCCAAATACTTAACCAAAGCAAACTAGTAATGAGACTTTAAGAGCATAATTCCATGCTCACCATTCTATTTCAAGAAATATATGCATAATGAAATGCAACTTTTCCCCAGAGATTTGATTCTTGTATTTAGAGGGTCTACCAGTCCCATTACCTGAAAAGGTTTTATACTTTTTTTTTTTTTTTTCTCCTGACAGACTGCAGAGGAAACAAAGCTCTGTAAAAGCTTTGTCATTAACGGAACAGTTTTGCAGATATGACTTCATCAGTCCTACCTAAAAGCAAAATAACTAATTGCTTGCTGGAAAACTGTACTTCAAAAGCAAGTCTGGCACAAGTAAAGAGCACAGTGATTTAGACACATCTTTGTTACATTTTAAAGCAGCACTGACTTGTTAGGTTTAAAATAGGTTTAAAAAACAGGACTAGTTTTAAGCATCATGCCATTACCTTCCACCACAAATGTCTTCCTTGAGACTGCTAAAATAACCCACATTTTGAAATGCCCTCAGATCCCTAAAGAGGCAAAAATTATTTATAGTGGATCAAAAGCTTTATTAGACTAATTTGGGTGGGTTCTTTTAGTTCATTATACCCACAAGGAATGAACTAGACTAACCCAACATTCAGTTTAAGGCATCTGTTCTGACACACAAAAACCTCTGGGAAAGCTCATGTCATTTGAGGCAATGACTTGCTGCTGTGACAGGGGGACTGCCCTGATCAGTCACATATCAGGGTGCCAGACAGCAGAGCAGAACAGGGAGCAGAAGGAAACCCAGGGGCAGAGATTCACTGTACTTCAGCTTTAAGACCCAACTTAAAAAACATTCCCGTTAACATGGGATGGTCATTGCTTTCAAAGCAAAACTACAGAACACAATGCATTTGTGCCAGTCAATTCAGCCTTTTTAGGTTCAATATTGCAATCAAGACAGCCCCCCCCCACCCCCCAAAAAATTAAGGAAGTTAAGGTGAAAAGACATAGGAGAAAAGTAATTTTTCAAAGGATTATGTGTAATTGTGCTGATTTTGGCTAAGATTGAGCTATTCTTTTTCATAGTAGCTGGTCTGGGGCTGTGTTTTGGATTTCTGAGGAAAACAGTGTTACTAACAGAAGTATGTTTTCATTATTGCTAAGCAGCGCTTACACAGTCCATGTCTTCTCAGCTTGTCACCCCACCCCAGCAGCAAAGCAGGGTGGGGGTGTGTGAGGAACTGGGAGGGGACACAATCAGAACAGCTGATCCCAAGTTACAAAAGGGATATCCCACACCATACAGCATCACAATTAGCATATAAATGATTAGGACTATCAACTAAAGCAAAGAGATGCTAGCTTTTAAACTCTTATTCTCACTTTTGGCTTCTGGGCTCTATAGGGAAAGGATTCTTTTTTTTCCTGTTTTTTATCTATTCTGCTTCATTTCTCTATTACGAAAAGTCACTCCATTGTACTGCAGAGAAAGAGAAGGGTGAGAATATAGCAAGAAGCCCACAGAGCAAAAAAAAAGCACAAAATTAAAACTGAAAGGTAAAAATATTGACAAAATTCAAAATTGGGTACAGTCCTTCATTTTTATTTCTAGCAGAGAAATGGAAGCATTTATTCCTCTGAAATAAGCAAAAAGGTAAATGTGTTCATACAAAAACATTATTAATTTCTTTTGTTTGTCTGTATAATGAAAAGAGTATTTATCGTGTTCCTGTAACAAAGCGATTCTGCAATCTAATTCCAGTTTTTATATCAGTTGAACCAAAAAAAATTGTATCTAAGAGTAAATGTTATAACATAGTAAGTAAATATCTGCTAGCCACAATTCAAATCACATCATTTGGAATTACTGCACTGCAAGATTAACAACACAAAGAGTAATACAAATCTGCCTTCAAGTACTTCAAATGTATTATTTCAGGTTATAGTGTTTCAGTAATTTATACTGGAATGGCATTTGGTAAAATCTGATTTGCCATTTATCCAAAAAGACTGCACTCAGTAAGAGGTTTTAATTACTACACTACATTTCTCATCTTATACTTTTTGTAATTGTATTAATTTATGTATAATGAAGAATAAAAATTTAATAAATTAATTCCGATGGGATTTTTTTCCTTTTAAACAGCAGCTAACAACTGTATGTATAAATAATTCCTTGCAGAATTTGGTATCCTCCATCTCCTTTCCTAAGTCTTTTATTTTTTTCCACAAGTGAGTGCAACAATAGCTGGACTAATCCACCTTGAGGTTTATTGTTACAGGTTTGAGGGTAATAGCAAGGTCCAGAATAAATATGAAACACAAAAATATGAATTAAGTGTCTTCTCATTTTCAACTACTTGATCACATTTGAAAAAGCTTCCAAAATATAAACCACAATTAATTACCACATTCTCAATCATTATTTTGTCATATGTAAGACACATAGTACTACTGCACTTCTACCATCCAGATAAACTGGGGTATGACATCAAAAGTAAAACACAAGGTTTCAGTTCAGGCTACTTTCAAAATAGAGTCAATAAAACATATCATTAGACTATATACAATCTAAAAATCACTTGCTCACCAATCAAGAGCTAGTGTCAGTAGCAATTTTTTTTTTTAAATAATCACATATAGTGTTGGGGTTTTTTTAATTAATCGTGATGTAGTTCCACTGATAAAGCAAGATAATTACAATTTGAAACTTCAAGCCTTACCTTTAAAAAGTTAAATCCTTAGCAAAGATCAAGAAATTTCTTCATGGTTACCAAAATAACTATGCTACCTACATAATGTTTTGTCTATTTCACTAGTCCGCTCCAATTTTTCTATTTATGGCCCTCAAATGAATGCACCACAATCCCTTAAATCTATTCCAGCAGACATCTCTAAGCAATCACAACTATTTTAAATTTTCACATTCTGTTATGAGAGTCTGCTATCACATTCTTAAGATATATGAAAAATTCAAGTGTCCATTTCTGTAGTTCCTGCGGTCTTAATAGATTCAATACGGCAGCCACAAACACCATTAGCTTTCTCTAAGAAATTACATTTTATTCTAAATTGTGAAAATAGATGTCTACCACCAATCTTTTGCATATACTATTTTATTAAGAAATTAAAAAAACTGAAGCTATCATAAAATTGCAACAAAGCTTTGAAATACTAAGAGTAGAGTCACCTGTCAAAGATTTACCCACCAAAACCTTTAGAATCAAACTAAATAAAGAAACTTTATCTATCTGGTAAAATGGCAGATGTTTTTGGCAATATAATAGTTTTTACTCTCTGCCATCTAGTTTAAATGGCAGATTAAAAAGGAAAAAAATGAATCCATGCAATTCACTAAGCCAGAAAACATTTTTAAGTAAATTATTTGGGGAAAGAAGTAATTCTTTTGTAACTTATGCTATTAGCACTGCCCTGCATCTATATTGTAGCTGATGTTAATATTAATTCCATAGTTAGATAATCCTCCATTAGCTAATTAAATTCAGTCATGAACTTATTAACCAATATTTCCCTGACCATTTAGTTAAAGTATTTTGAATGACAGCCTATTAAATGTAACCAGACTTTTCAATGTACTACAGTTTGCAAAATTAAATTAATGTAGTATCTTCCATTTATACAGACTCCTCACTAAGAACTCTTAATTCATTCTAAATGCTTAAATTATAGCATAACCATAATAATTTCTGTTCAAAGTAATAACTGCTGCATGGACTTATTTTGTATGCTACTGGGCATCCTTAATCCCTTTTCATGTGAGAATAGAAATCAAAGATTGCAAAAGTACTCAGAACCTCCCAGGATTATTCTACAGATTCATTTTCAAATCCATGCCTTACACTAAAGAAAGCATTAGACTTTAAACATATAATTTTTTGGATTGCTATGTTATGAAAAATCTCTTTAATTGACTTATTGTTATGTAGACAGTTTATGCACTTCTGTAACACAGAACTGCCTGGGCTCTCTCAGTTGCTATGCAATATTTCTTCAGAGCTTGCTTTACTCTTGAAAATACAGTAAGAAACCAGAAGATAACACTAAACCTCTTTATACCAAAATACAATAGTCATATATGTTTTTATATCAATATATTTATATACACCTATATATATACATACACACCTATGATTGACCACTTCTTTGCAAGCTTATCACATCTGTCACTCATTAAAGGAATCCTTGATTAAACTTTAATTAAAGTTTCCTATGTCATTCTTATTTTGCAATTAAACCATCTTTGACCATCTTTAACCATCTTTCTCCTGCTGTTACTCTTCAGTTTCATCAACTCAGTAGTTAAAAATACAGAGTAGCGAACAGAATCCCTGAAATACAAATTCTATCTTGTTTTCATACCAAATTACTGTGTCTTTCTCAACAGACTTGTGTCATCTGTCAAGCTTTTGAAATATACAAATTCATTTTTCTGTCTGTTAAAAAAAAAAGGTGTGTTCTTTAAATCCTGATATTTACTTGTGCATTCCACACAGAACTAGAAAGAATGTATTTCAGTGATCAAAATGTTAGTGCTTACAAGACAATGGCAGCCGTTTCAGTTCAGGGAAATCTTCCAATTTTTTTCTATTACATTGAATTCCACAGTTTTAACAATGCTTGAAAGATGTTCAGACAAAGCTTACAGTGAGTTCTATTCAGTTGTTTACCAGAAATATCTAGCCACTGAAACAAAACTGAGCTGCTCAATATCTGAGTGAATGCAGTCTTACGTTCTTGCATTCCTAACAAGTTGATTTGTACAACCATAAGAAACAGACTGGGCAATTTTCTTTCTAACTTGTGGCTCCAGACAAGGATTTAAATTAGGTAAGGATTGATAAAATGCATAGCAAAATGACCAAGGAGTTCTAAATTATCTAATCCATTTTTCAGACAGCGAGAAAAAAAATGGAGAAACAAAAGTCAACATCACAAAAAAATGAAAAGAGGAGAGGTATGAACACCACAACGTAGTCCCTTTTGTGTTCATATTGCTCAATGTACTTCAAATACCAAATTCATAGCAAAAAAACCTGTTACGAGAAAACACAGCCTGTATGACATACATCCTCAATAGAGGTCAAATACAAGTGAATGCAAGAATTCTTCTATTTGTATCAGAAATTCAAATTATACTGATGATACATGAAAAGGCTCAGTTATTTATTTATCACTCAGCAGCCTTTTGACTTCAAAAGATATAACAAAAATACAACAAATAAAACTAAGTACTTTCCTTCTCTCTTAGGAATTTATCTAAAGAAAACCTGTATTTGTAAACTAGGTACTTAAATGTAGGAAGTACTCAATTTGATAGCTGTCTGTATAAGCACATGCAGTGCATCAGTACATGGAAGTATATTACTTTTTCTTTGTCCAGAGTACAGAGCATAATTGTAAGGAGATAGAATTTTTATTATATAAGAAATCCTAAGTTTGCCACATTAAGTTTTCAGCAGCTGATACTGCAAGCTTAGTAACAAACCTTTAAAGATACTGGCACTGTTTCATTCTGCATGCTTTATATCACGTGAGAATACATAGATCAACAACCATAACACTCATATACATGAACAAATTAAGATGAGTTATAAATGAACATTCTACAACAACATTAGAGTAGATATAGAGGGATGGAACACTTCTCCTATGAGGAAACACTGAGACAATCACGGCTTTCAGCCTAGAAAAAAGAGGGTTCCAAGGAGACCTTAGTGAAGCCTTTTAGTACTTAGAGGGGACTTTGTAAGAAAGATGGGGACAAACTTTCTAGTAGGCCCTGTTACAACAGGACAAGAGGTAATGGTTTTAACTTAGAAGAGGGTAGGTAGGTTCAGACTAGATATAAGGAAGAAATTCTTTACAATGAAGCTGCTGAAATGCTGAAACAAGTTGCCAAGAGTAGTGATAGACCCAAAACACTCAGATCAGGAGCTCTGAGCAACCTGATTCAGTTGAAGATGTCCCTGCTCATTGCAGGAGGGTTGGACTAGATGACCTCCAAAGGGTCATCTTTGGATGACCCTTTGGTCATCCAAAGGTTTCAACCCAAACCTTTCTATGATGAAAACAGAGAGATCATGGCATGGAAAGAAGGAGAAGGAATATTTAACTTTCCTTTTACCTAGCAATTGCTGCCCACAAACACAGCAGTTGATTACTCCACTGAAGCCCTTTTAAGTCCTGTTTGAACTGGTAGATGTCCTTGATCCCTCCCTGACAACACATATGGCCAGCCTGCAGTTTCTTCAGAACGATCCTAGTACATTTTAATGCATCGACCAGATGCTACAGTGTGCAGTTAGTTTTGTATGTGGTTATATGTTTTAAATTTTTTTATTTACATGCACTGTCTCACAGGATAATCAAAACAAAGCATTAAAAAAATCGTATCACCCCAGTATCCTTATCATCCTAAAAAACCACACTGCCTTACACTCAAACATTGTATGAAGAGGGTATCAAAATAAAGCCATTATTCGCTTTCATCCTTGGTTGGCCTGGATGAAAGTTAAATTTCTAAAAGTTAAACAGACTCGATGGGATCTTTCCACTTTGGGTCACCTTATTTCTCTGAAGACTGCTCTATCTGAATTTATGTTTCTCCAGAATTCTTCCCAGTAGAAGGAAAATTAGGACTTTTGTCTGCAGGTAGGGAAGTGACCACCACTGTGTTCCTAAACACAAAACTTCAAATACAAATGAGTCAAATGGTGTGGCACATTTGGCTGAAGAGAAATCAAACAGAATCATTTTAGTAACACTTCATACAAGCTACTATAATGATCCCTCTCTTATTGGGTGGTTTTTTTTAGTGTTTCATTCCCTAGATTAATGGGTTTTGTTCTTTAACTGAAAGACATCTATTGTAGGATACTATATAACAATTTTAAAACTACTGATAAATAATATCCCCTTCCAGAGTCTCTAGTAAAAATCCATGAGACTGCATGGACCAAGATTAATGAAAAATAGGACTCTGAATATGCTCCTAGTTGTACAAGGCACCTTTGAAAGCAACCTCAACAGTAGAAGTTAATAAATGCATACATACACTCACGCTATCTTCTGTTTGTATCCCTTGCCACACCAAGGAAGCAGCCAATGAGTGGACCGTGCTCAACCCTCTGAAGCAAAGACAGCAAGAAAAATCCTTTCCACTTACTTGGTGTTAATTCTGGGTTTCCTTTTAAGTTCATCATCTTTGGAATTGAAGGTCCATATATGTCTGCATCAAGTAAACCAACTTCTTTCGTCTGTGTAAGGAACAAAAGGAGCAATTGTCAAAATGTCTTTCTTTCTGTATTATTAACTGAACATAATTGAATACTGTTTAAAGAAACAAAAATAAGATATTGATTTGAGACATCAGTTATCACTGTTTCCTTTCTCTCTAGATAGCAATTGAAGAATGAAATATAACAATGTCTACAAGTTGGGTCAGTTGCCTTTACAAGAGCTATATTCTCCATACAGAGAGAATCCTCACTTGTACAGTTTCTTAATTACAGTGCAGACCACAGACTTTATATTAACAAGCATTATAAACAACATTCTCTCTACTCCAGGTACTTTGATACAGAACTAACTCCTTAACGTTTTAATCAAGGTATCAATTTTTTTTAAAAACAAACAAAAAAAGCAAAACAAAACAGGAGGGTTTTAAGTACATGCAAATGAATGCAGTTTAAATCATACTACTGATTACAAAGAATGTGAAAAAACACAGAAAGCACACTTTTATCTTCCATTTAAGTGACCAGAGTACACTTTTGCAGACATCTTGAACTTACTGAAATGCAAGTCCCTGGAGCTAATTAAGCAGGCATAACATTTTAATCAAATACATTTACACAAAAGTATGCTAAAAATGGGTTTATTCAACTACATATGGTACATTAGGCA
This sequence comes from Parus major, assembly GCF_001522545.3. Taxonomy (NCBI): domain Eukaryota; kingdom Metazoa; phylum Chordata; class Aves; order Passeriformes; family Paridae; genus Parus; species Parus major. Next base: position 35,329,552 of record NC_031774.1, on the reverse strand, counting down.
ATAAACTTTAAATAAAAATTATTTCAACTATGTAGTCTAGACTTACAAAACTCCCTTTTATATTCTTTTTTTTAATAGATACACACACATATTTTGTGGAAATTAAACTATTTTTCCTACAGATGGCAAGACACAGTACCAATTACCAAGTTCTGCAAATTAAGTAGTAAAGAGCAAGCCCTTTAAAGTGCTGAATGTCAAGTTTCTCTAATATAGAAAGCTAACTGCATTCAACATTTTGCAAAATTGCAAACAAGTATGTTTAAGAGCTTGATTGAAAGGTTAAAGCAGCAAGAGGAGCTTTTCCAACAATACCAAATCAGACTTTCACTGTCAGTGTTTCAAACTGTGTACTTCATTTTTTGGATGATACTTTCCTAATCTGGTATCTTATATTAAGCCATTTTGTTATCACAGTTTTGATGGGAAAGATAGAAAGACGAGTAAAAAAAAAAAAAAGCATTACCATATTTGATCTACTATGTACTTTGAAAAGTAAGTTTTTACTGCAAAAATGAACCAAATTTGGATTCAGTTTTTCAATATACTTTTTATTAGTAAAACAGAGCAAAGCATATGTAATTATAGGGATTCTTTAATTTAGATTTTTTTAAACACTTCTTTGTAACATGAAAGCTGTTAGACAAAAGTTAAGGAGTGATTGTAACAAATTCTTCTCCTTCTTGCCTACTGTTGAAAGCTGCAATTTGAAAAAATTTTGAAAAGACCCATCTTTATGTTATACTTTAAAGACATGGAAAACAGACTATTAGAGCTTCTTTGTTCTTGTACAAAACACATATTTTAACAGATTAGAAAGATTCATGACTCAGTCCCTTGATCTGTGTCAGCAGCTAATCAAACCCATCAAAACATTATCTACAGGCTGCTCCACCTAAGTCCTTCCCAAATGAAAGCAAGTAATTGCTGAAAAAACTACACAGTGTTTTAAACCTGACAACATATTTCCCCTGAATTTTTTGAGGATTTTCTCCCTCTTGCAAGGATTATGACTATTTATTGATTGCAATGATCACTTTCACCCCAAAGGGGCTAAAGATTTAATATGACCTAAATTAATTAGAACAACCTCATGATTTCCCCAAATAATCAGGTATTCAACACTACAGGCACTTGTTCCTAGGAGTCAGCAGCACTGTATCTACTACATCTATATTATCTAATCTAAGTGTACAAAATTTCCTGAAATAAAGAATAAATATATCCACTGGAGAAAAACATGCTTCAATTATCTAGAGGACTTTACAAATTCAGCTTCTACATTGAATTACCAAGCTTATAAAATAAACCTGACCATTTCTCTAAAAAAATTTACACACTTTTTCAAAAGTAAGAAAAGTGCCTTTTCTGAGATGCACTCTTTTTGTTCATGCACATGAACAAAACAAAATCATTGTCTTCAAACAGACGAACAACTAACAATCTCAAGTTTCTATGATTCACATTAACTTAAGCACAAGTGTTCCTGTAAGCATGGTGCTTTCTCCAGGATTATAGGAATAAGGTCTTCTGAAATCTTTAAATCGCTGACAGAACCTCACTTAAGACAGCCTAAGGCAGGGGGTTTTTCTTCACCCAGCAATTCAACACATTACAAAAGTAGAGTTTACAGCACGTAGAAGTAGCAGCTTATACAGAAAGCATTAGCCCAACTATCCCTGCTTTTGGAGTATGTAAACATCCCTAGAATACCAATAACCCTTTACTCAAGGTTTAATTATCTCAGAAAAATATTGTGGTAGCTACCAAGGGATTTTTTAAGACATACACAGTACAGTCCAGATAATTTCTTCCAGCATTTACAATGTTTTATATCCCCAAAAGAAACAATATACACACACCTGGATGCTACCACATGAAACTGTTAATCAGAACTACCAGATACTTCTCATGCCAAGTGAAATATAATCCAGATGCATGAGTTACAATAATTAAAAAATTAAATTAAATTTTAATATTTTTTTTTCCCATACAACCCACACCTCATATAAAACAGCACATCTTTCAAAGCATGGCTGTATTAAAACAAATCCTAAGAAAACATACATAACATCACACAAGGTAAAAAAAACAAACATCTGGGCACAAGGAATAGATTATGGGGAATCAAAAGCACAACCAAAACAGCAACTTAGGAAAAAAGGAGGAGGGGAAAAAGCTCTAAGACTTCTCCTACATCCTCTGACATTATTTTGATATGCATATACTTCTCATACCAATGGAGCATCTTTTTTTTTCTCAAGCAATACTCATTACACAGACAGAAATGCAATACTTAAAGCACACCCAAGCACACAGAAGTCCCCCTGCTACTAAGTGTTTTCCAGAGCAGAGCACACACCACTGCTAGAGCCTTCCTAGGCATTTTGGTAGGAAAAGGATTCAGAAAATACAACTCCACCATCTCCTTATGGTTGTATTTTCTCCTTATAAACATATTTCTCTCCTGTGCTATTAAACAAACAGCATTCCATCTCTCCAGATGGCACTGCAATAACCAAGTTCAAAACAGCTGTTGTCAAGTTAACATTTGTCCTTTTCCTTTCATCTGCCCAGCTGTGAAACAAAGTTTAAATCAATCTTCAAGTTTACTACACTTGGAAAATATTTTCTAGAAACCTTATTTTTTGGTTGCCTTACTGCACATTCTGCAGCTTAAGCTCTAAAGATGCAAGTGACCATGTAACCATTCCCATGTGATTTAATCAGGTCACTGGAAGCTACTTTAAAAAAATATACAAACAAATGCAATATCATTGACTTCTTCATGCAGCATAAGATCCTTATCAAAATTTCATCAGGCAGAGACCATGAAATTAGAAATAAATTTATTGTCAACCTATGAAAACACCAAAGTACCCCCATGTCAGCAAAAGCTCTACTTAAAAACTCATAAAAGTTCACATTTACCTCCTTATCAATGCTTTTAAGGTTGCCCCACCCCAGCTAAATAGTCTCTAGCACAGGTTAACTACTGCTAGGATTTAATATTTCTGCAGTACTGGTACTGTCATGGTCTCACCTGATCCCTGGTGACCTCAAGAACACACAAAAAATTTACATAATAAAGAACTTTAACTCATCTTCATCTTCTACTTTTACATCATTGACTAAGTAATTCTTTCTACTTCACTATCATTAATCTTCTCAGCAAAATTTTAGTTTGCCCATTAGATCTCTCTAAAGAATTCTGACAAACATTCTTCCCAAGGTTCTGTAATTTACATAATCACTGCAGTTCTTAACCAATTAAAAATACAGGGAAGTTTTCATTCTAATTTAGAAACTTCTCTCACCTACATGAAGAATCAAAAACTAATTTCCACAGTCACCAGGTACAGATTCTATATTTACAGAAAAAACAAATGCTACATCAATAGACAAAGAAGATATTTTTGCAGATATCCCCAAGAGATAAGAATTCTACAGCTTCATTTTGCTCGGTGTACAAATTACAGGCACAGATAACCTCCCTAAAAAGATCCTTTCCCTCTACTTCTCTGGGAAGATTCTCTACATAATTAAATTTCAGCTCAGTCCTTGAACCTGGCCACTGCCTTGTGAGTAATAGAGATCTGGAAGACAGCAGCATCCTAAATTAATGATTTTCTGAACTTAGTTGTAATTCTTTTGGGGGAAAAAAATAGAATGAAGTTGTTGAAGGACGAAGTCCTGGCAGACAGAGGTCATGTAAAAAAACCAATAAACTTTGCTTCCTTTTCTTTTCCTATGCAGATTAGAAAGTATTCAATTGATATTATGTTTGTTCTCTTAGGCAGGCAAATGTTACTGTACATAATCCTTGTTCATAATCCTTGTTCAGGTGGCATAAACTAATGCTAATGACAAAATGATTCATATCTTTCCTCCTCAGCTCTTTGATCAGATCCTTAAGAATGGTTTTGTCCCTCCCTGCACTTTCTTAATGTAGGTTCCCTTTTCTGTTTTTCAGCGAATATTAACTACAAAATCAATTATATTTTCCAGTAACAAATTTTCAACCAAATGCAACCAGTTTCATTTATGTATCACAAAAGACCCCTCCACACAATTCTGTGTGCAGACAAGAATCTGGTGATATTAATTTTTCCCATGTTGCCAAATGCTTTACCGAGGAACAGACCTGATTAAAGACTTCATACCAAGAGAGAAAAAAGGGAGAAAAAAAATAATAAAAAAAAGAGGAGAGTTCACAAAAAGATTCTATAAATAGCTGTTAATTAATATGTACATATGTTTATGTATATAAACATATAGTTTATGTTACTGCTAAACATCCAGAGACTCTTTGACAGCATTAATTTCATTTTTTCTCATATTTTCTGAGACTTTTTCCCATACTTGATAGGGCATATGTATCCTCACTGGATACTAGTAGATACTATTTTACTTTGAAGAAAATACTGCCAAACACCAGAGTTTCCTGGTGTTTAGCCTGAGAGGGATAAAGGCACAGGTTAATGAGCTGTTACTGTTCTATGCAGTGAAGAATTTCCTACAGTAGTAGTGCTCCCAATATTCAGCAGCTGCAGTCCATTCCAAAGACAGAAATTCCAGCTTTGCCAAGTGAAGATGCCAGCTACTTTAAAGCTGGTGCTCTTAATCCACCACCAGGACTCTCAATTTACCCTTTTAATGTCATTATAGATATAGAGCTAATCCCAAAGTTCAAGCAGCAACACATAGGACAAAAGGGAACTTTAAAATCAGGATAGGCTATGGATTCCTCATTTGACATACTGACACAATGAATAGCTGTCTTTTAATCCTTAATTCTCTAATTCTTTCAGCTGCACACTATTTAAGTGCCTAGCTGTAAACTGGATTAAAGCCAAAAATGTACCACGGCAGTTTCTTTACCCTATCCTAGAAATGCAAACTTGCTTTAAACACTCAGTCTGCTGCTGGTTTAAAAGCCATTTTCCTTTATATGACTTGTTTCCAGTTTTCTGCCAGCCACAGAACTTCTCCAGCACTTCTTTTCCATAACAGCCTGCAGTAGCAAAACATTACCAAAACAGAATCTCCAGCATTACCACATCTCTACAAGATGCTTTTCCACTTTCACAGCATGTCAAATTATTATAAAAAAGGGTCTACCTTTCACATCAGTCTCTCTGGTATCCACACTGGACTTTCAATAACTTGGAAGACTAAGGATACAGCTATTTAATTTCAAAACAAACAAACAAACCTTCAAATTAAGCATATAGTTATCTGATTTAAGTAATATATTTTAGGAGGGCTACATTAAAATATGTTTTTAATTTTGTTTAAAGCTTTATTATCTCATTTTTTTCAAATGATCTAGAAGCTAAGCTATCATTGCAATTAGAGCAAATCAATTCTAACTGGCATCTCTAGCTTTATTAAAACTTTCCAGCATTAAGAAACAAGCATGAAGACCTTAGCTACCGCAATTATAGTCTTCCGATTCTCTATGCAACAGAATTAAAGATGCCTAGAAATCAAACCCAAACAATTAGAAAAGCTGCATAGGAAAAAACAAGTCCAAACCTGCCCTCATGCTATGATTACTCAGTGAAGGATCCCATTATTGTCTAAGTTCTTCTAGACTTGTTTTCCCACATGGAATTTCTCCCTTATCAGCAAGAAATGTACATGCATTGCAAAGTCATCTACGAATGTAGCAGTGAGATATTATCCTGCGGATAAATAGCCAAATTTGAAAAAAAAAAAAAAAAAAGAAAAGAAAAAGAAAAAAGCTGGAATGTAAAAAGAGTAAGCTGGGTGGCTTTTGGGTCTTTTCAAAATGTCTGGGTTTTGATTACATACACGGTCTGAAGAAATTTAAATTAATTTTATTATCGCAGCAGTGAGTTGGCAGGAAGAGTCGGCTCCCATCCGCACGATTACCAAGCCGTACCGGCACGGAGCCCCCTCCCCGCCGCCGTGTGCTCGGCCGGCTCCGGCGCCGGGCGCGGGCCCGGCCGCAGCCGCACGCGCAGAGCCCCGCGCGGTGCCCGCGCAGCGCCCGCGGCCCGCGCGCCCCCTGCCGGCGCCACCCCGCTCTGCGCAGCGGCCTTGCGGGAACACGGGGAAACCCGCTCCCGGATAAACAGCGCCCTTCAGCCGCGAAGAATCTCCTCCGGTCGGCACCCCCCAGTAACCCCCGGCGCTGGGCTACAATAGGGAAAACTGCTGCCCTGCACCACGCGCCCTCAGTACTGCGGGCAGCAGCCGCTTGCCTATGCGTACATGCTAACTTGGTCCATATGGTTCTACTTCTTGCTCCTCTGTCCTCCACATCGCAAAAAACATTTCGTCCTATGGTGAAAATGTAAATCTTCCCGAACGAAAAGGCGAGCCAAAGGAAATCTGACTGGGGAGCTTGCCTCATAGTGACAGCACAAGCATGCAGCCTCCCAACTGGATTTGTGCCATCCTTAGTCATGCACAGCTGGTGTTTGCTCACTAAAATACTCTGTTCATAAACAAGCAATCCCTACTCTATTATTGCTGCCATCTATTAATTCAACTTGTTTCTACTATAATAAATTGTCTCTGGCCAGGCAGCTTTCATAAATAGTCATCCTAGTCTTAATATGAATTGTCCTGGCACAAAACCCAAAAATTCTTCCCAAGTGCTCCTAGGGGAGCACAACTGACTGCTGGTACATCATGAAAAGAATCAGCTGTCAAACTAAGCAAACTATTAACAATAGGACACAAGGGTAAAACTTTAAATTATTTCTTAACGCAAAAAGAATACTGTATAGATTTACAGGTCTTGGGACAGGCTCAAGAGCTTATATATATCTTAACTAATCCATCTACAACAGGTAACCCAGGGTACCAAAAAAGCTAATATTCTAGGAAGGCCTAAGAAGCTGCCCTGCTTGTTTTCCCTGGATCTGAATCAAAAAAAAAAAAAATTTACTCAGTCTTGGACATGGTATCTAGGCATCTAAATGCACTTCTGTCTTGAATTACTTACTCTGTAACCATGAGGTAAAAATATGCAAAGCAGACTGAGCTCCAGCATGGAAGACTTTGAACTCTCAAGTTCTAATCCTAGCTCTGCCAACAACACTGTGACCATGACAATGTCCAAGGCTCTGTTGATGTCTTAGTATTTCAGACCACCACTACAAAAGCTTCCATATTAAAAAAAAAAATTAAATACATTTATCAGTAGAAACAATAGGATTTTAATTTATTTTTTTTAACTATAGAAAGCAGATTTTTAAAAGATAGAAGGATGTTTTCTTTTATCAAGAGGATGAAAAATCATTTATGCTTTGACTGTTAATCTTCTAACTTATGATACGCCAAACAACAATAAGATGTCACAGCTGTTACTGAAAGTAGCAAAAATCTACTCTAATCCAATCTCCTCTGAGAGGACAGCATCATTCACAGATCTCACTCACCAGAAAATAGTTGTTTTCAATAGTCTGTAAGCTGTTTTATCTTAGAAATAAGAGCACCAGTTACAAGCATAGAACTTGTAAAAGACTAATAAAGGAAGCACAGACCTTTATAGTCATGGTGATCTATTTTCCTCCACAAGTCCTTTCTTTCCTCCTTTAAGCAGTACATCAAGTTCAAGTTTAGATTCTGTAAATTTGTATTTTGTTTCTAAAAGACAAACGGACTATTAATGAAGTTGCAGGGGCCTCCTGAAGCTCTGATCTACTAACAATCATTCCTGCTTCTTCTGAAAGAGATGAACTTAGAATAGCAGTGAAGGAAACAAAAACCATGACAAGGTGAGGCGCAATCAGTAGTTATTATGTAACTACTGATTAGTTAAGATTTACATTATAGATATAAAATAAAGCCATCCATTGCTGCATACCTGATGACAAATTTACTATAAAATACAGCAGACTGTATTTCAAAGACCAATAGACTCTGAAAAAAACACCTCCTTATTTACTTCATTCGCCACTACAAAACTGAAAATTTCAGTGATTTCTAAAATTCAGAGCACTGGACAGTTCCAGCCTGTAACAAGGTCACAGAGATTCTCACTTCAAAACCTTATCTCACAAAATTAATGAACTGAAATCAATGTGAGTACACAAATGAACAAACCAGCAACTTCAAGCCCAAAGGTTAAAGATAAACATGATGTATGCCATCTTCATCTTAAGGAAAATAAACCACAGAATAAAAAATATATTAATGCATGAACAAACAAGACAGTTGTTTATTTAATCCACCTTAATTTCATACTTTCTAACTTGTAACTACATCAATGCACAATTTCACCACAGTAACAGCTTGCTAAGCTGTGACCACCAGTTCACACAATTCACAGCTGCTTCATCAATTTCAGCTGCTCTTCATTGATTAACATCCACCAGATGCTGGCCTCCAACTTCACACAGTTTTACTTACACATAATTGTAACATCAAAGTAACAACAACTCCTAATACAAGGCATAACCACAAAACTTGTGTATGTCAGAATTACTAAGAGATACTTTATCTAAGTATATTTTTAAAATGCATAAAACTGCATGTTTGAGAAGTATCAGGCACCATCTTAAAATCGCGTAATCTGGTACAGAAAGTTATGTGCAATTTGTGGACATGGTTTCCATGGAGCTACTCAACGACCATCCCACGACACAGATCAGACTGCAGACTGGTATTTGTTTTGCAGAAGTATTAGAGCAAATGCCATGTTTTAAAGTTGATTAGAAGGAACCATTTTAAGTAGTTTTGCTTTTCAAAATGACAGATTTTTCTCTGAGATCCAATTATTCCAACAGCCTATTCAAAAACAGCATTAAAGACTGTGAGATAATAAGATCAGATGCCATCACAAACAGTACATATTTCATATAACAACTTCAAACACTCTTCTTATTAAGTGTGACTGAGTTTATGGAAATATTTTTAAATCTTTTACAAAACTCCTCCAGGAAGCTTGCAGATGGCATGTAGTCCTCGCTCCTTCTACCTGTTGATTTTTGTTTTACTTGTCTTTTACAACAAGAAGATGCTACATTTGCCTGATAAAAGCACTTGAGGATACTTTGTATTTAATGTTTTATGAGTACAAAGCCTGCATTATACACCCTCCCATTGCAAAGGAGGCTTGCTTCATAGTTTATCTGTGGCAATAATGTGCACAATGGAAGTACTCCCAGTCTACAGCAGCAGGTGGACATAATGAACACCTGTGGTTTTTACTCTTGAATGATTTCTGCTGCCTATTTATAGTCCAGGCAACAGTTTTAGTAATACTGAACTGGGAAATCACTCAAAAATTTTTATTTCCAAGCTTTAGGGAAGATACATAGTTTTTGGGATTTCTTGCCTTAGCTGTTTATAAAGTATTATTATACATAATTTCTCCAGAAACGGTAAATCTGTGGAGCTATTAAAAAAAAACTTTTGGACACTATTCAGCACTAACTCCTATTTCTTTCAAGCCAGGGTTCTGAAGTGACAGAATTTAATTATTTATTGTCTCCAACCTACAGAAGCATTCTCTACAACATCTACACATCCTTCCAGAACTGCAGTTCAACTCAGTGACACACAGGGAAAGGTTTGAGCCAAAGCCAGACATAGGATAAGATCTACTAAGTTATTCATGGTACTGGTAAAATATAAACAGACAAATTCAAAAGCCCATCAAAAACAATTAAGAAATTAACTAAATAAAAACATTAATTACATTAAACATATGGGACTGCCCAGCAGTAGCCATTTGATTTTTGACACACATTTCACGTTAAAGCTGATAATTAAATATTCACCTACCGAATCATTTGCTGCTAGGGCAAGGGCTATATTTACTGTAAAAAAGAAGAAGAAAAACAAAAATATTAAGTGTAGGAAAACTTAGTTCCTAAATATTGAGAATGTTATCACTGCTAACAAGAGAAAATATAAATACATCACACTTATTTAATAATTTTAATAATAATTTACATCATCGTCTCAGTTCTCAGCTTCTTGCATCTCTACAACATTTGCAATTTAAGTGGCAGCAGCACCTACGTTTAAGTCCATGTTTGTTAACCAGCAAACAAACTCAAGCTAATCTGCAAAAACTTGCAGACTTGCAGTTTCTAGAGGACGCTGCAAAATAAAAATGCAGTCTCAGTATTTTGCCAAAGAATAACATTCAGAAAAACTTTTGGACATACCCACTTTTTGGAAGTGGACACCATACTATAAAACCAAGTTAACCCTACCATCAGTAATTTTCACCACACTCTCTAGTGAACTTTCATAAAACTAGAAATTAGGTAAGCACTGACATAAACTATTAAAAGAAGTGACCAATGTGATTATCATATCCCCTTTTTTGTGTTCTTGTGATATACTGAATAGAGATGTTTTCTGGAAGATGGTGCAATGCATGCTTTTTGCTTAATTTTTATGTCAGAAAACAAAGTCACAAGTACCTGAAAGTATCTGTAACTAAAAAAAAAAAAAAACCAGACAAAAAGAGACGAAGCAACTAAAAAGCTTCGTTTGTTTAAAGCTTTTACATTTCCATCAGCACTTAACTCTCAAGTGCAATAGCATGTGGAAATAGTATTTTTAATGGTTCACCAGCTTCAGTTATGTTGGGAGACCTCCTAGAAGCTTTTGTATAAAAAAATACTAAGATTTATAATCCAAAAAGTCATATGTTTTAGAAAAAAAAAGAAAAAAAACCAGGAAAAAATCCAACACACACAACCCTTTCTTGGGTAACATCTTTTGTTTCCTAGACATATTGCTGTTTGCCACTCTTTCAGGAAAGGTAAGCTGCACTCAGCCTTGTGCTGCTGGAAGAGTACAGAAGTTCTGAGAAGCTGGGGAGCCAGATTCCTGTCTTGAAGAACTTAACACCAAGAAAGCTAAGTTCCTTCAAACAAAAGAGTCAGGGGATTAACAAGGACAACTGTACAGCTTTCTCAAAGAGGCACACAGCCTCTTTCCTCCTAGGCTAACAAAACACATAGATTTTGTTCTTCAATTTGATATTTAAACAGATGCTCAATTAACGGTTCCTTGAATCAGAGGAAAATTCACCCTCTGAAATGTGAGGAAGGGAGACAAGACTTTTTAAAAATCACGCACTTTATCTTCTTAAACAGCTTTCATGTGTGAAAATTAAAGTATGATCCACCATGCTTCTTCAGTAAGGGGTATTTGACTACTGAAGGGAAAGAAGGGAGACACTGGGAACAACATAGCATAAGGTATTGAGTTGGATATCTAGTTGAACACTTTATTTTGAATCCCAGCTGGATCTTGCATTCCCTTGTTATTGTATTACTATCAGTTCTAAGGGGGCATAAACATGCAGAATAGGACCTAACCTGAGCCTGAACATTCATACTGGCCCTAATTAAGTTCCTATAACCAGGAGTGCAGGACATCAAGGCAATACATGCCAGAAATTCCATACAACTTCACAGCAGGCTCCAAGAAAAGCCACTAAGGTCTCTCCAACCATGCTAAACCTGCCAACCAGTATAGGGAATGCCATACAGAGTTTGTCTAATGCAACCTAAACATCTAATTAGTCTTATCTAAACTAAACCTCCCCTGACACAGCTTCAATGGCATGAAGTTGAGTCAGGAGAAACTTAGGTTGGGTATCAGGAAAAGGTTCTTCGCTCAGAGGGTGGCTGGGCACTGGAACAGACTCCCCAAGGCATTGGTCACAGCATCAGCCCGGCAGAGTTCAAGAAGCATTTGGACAATGCTGTCAGCACAGAGTGTGACTCTTGTGGATGTTCCTGTGAAGGGACAGGACTGGGACTTAATGATCCTTGTGGGTCCCTTCCAACTCAGCATATTATGGGATTCTATGACTCTAGTCCTCTTGAAACCACTACAAGTCTGGGAAGGTTTATTCATTTGTAACTTCCGACTTTCTAACTTCGAAATCCAAACTGGCCCTAGGAATAGTACAACTGAACTCTCTGAGCACTCAGCTAACAATACAACTAAAACTTGATCCAAAATCAGACAAGTACAGAGCCAGCTATGTGTCTGTACCTGACATGGTTAATATACATCATCAATAAAATACCTATAGATAATTTAGATAAACTTAGGAAGGAAACTTTCAATACCTACATCTCAATGTAAGTGCCATTTAGAAATAGAGCTTATGAGAATATTTTAACATATAAAGAAGACCCCAAATCAAAAAATTTCAATAACAGTACATCCTACATGCAGAATACAAGTATGCAAGAGGGGAAAAAAAACGTTAAAATGCAGTTAATATGACTGAGATATAGTCAACACATGGTCAAATGTATCAGCTTCCCTAAACAGCAATGAAAAATCTCAGCCTCAGCCTTCATTAAAAATGTATGAAGGTCCATGTAGTCAGTTTCTGTATTTTCCTCAAATAACAGGATTAGCAGAACGTGAGCAAGAACACCAGCCTTTAATTTTGTCCTACTTCCACAGCTGAAAACAGGAATATTTCCAATAATTTAGAAATTTGCTCTCTTTCAAGACTGCTCTAACTTCTTTTCATGCCAGGATCAATTTTCTTCAGTACTCTCATCTTTAGGGTAATGCAAAAAAGGGAACAGATGAAGAGGAATTAAATAACAAACAAACAAAAGCAAAAAATCCCAGACTTTGGACAGAAGCAGTAAATATATAAGAATGCCATTAAAAAACAAGAAACTTGACAGGAAAGTCACAAAGGACATAGGAAACAAACAAACCAACATATTAGACAAATAGAAACAAGAAAAAACAAGCAAAGTATCTAAATATGGATTGAAAAAATATTGTTTCAGTAACATAATTTCTTCTAATCATTGACTACACTGATTTCAGAAGACCAAAAAGCACTGAAATCACCAGAAACTACAATGTGAAAGCCATGTGCAATAAACAGAATAAGTTATTCAACAGGTTAGGGGATGACCCTGACAAACTCGACCAGAATGCAGATGCTCTTTTCCCGAAATGGAGATCCAGAGCAACTGAAACACAACTATATTAGAGAAAACACAAAAAACTCCAACGGGCCTTCTGATATACACACAAGACTTATGATATTTTCAGTGATGCTTTAGGAATTAGAGGTGCTTACTAGTCTTCTTTTCAATTCCTGCTCTCAAAGTATATCAGCAGAGCTGTCACCAAACATGCTCCCCCACAAACTTCAAGCAAAAACATCATTTTAAGTACATAATTCAGTAATGATGCCACGCAATACTTTTGTTTATACAAGTTATCTGAAATTCAATTGTTCATCTGAACCATGAAATTTACCCTCATTGTAATAAACAAGAATATAGATTTCCTTCTCAATATTATGAATTTAAACATTCATTTAAAAAGGCTGTCCATTACAGATATATGTAAATGCTTCACTTACATTTCCAGTATCTTATCTAATGCTTGTTGAAACCATATTTTTTATTTTTAAATGCATAGAAATGAATGTACAGCTCTAAGTATTTATACATGTAAGTATTTATACATGTGTTATGTAGAAATTGCACACAGATCCCAGTTACAAAAACTTAAATTCAGATATTTGTTTGCAGACATGAGGAAAATAATCTGACTTTACTTTTCAATTTATGTTCATTTTGTAAACTGTCAATTTATTAACAGGTATTTGGTATTTTTAGTAACTGGCAACAACCAGTCTATGCATTATAATTATATACCTTTTGATGGTTAAGAAACTCAAATTCTAATTGTTTTATATGTCTTTGTATAGGTAGGTATATCCTGTGTATACAACAGATAGAAGATAAATAGAAAAAAAAATCCTTTTTATTAAGAACAGTTACTTTTAGTGCAGATATCATGTTAGTCTGTTCTAGAAATTATTAGACAATCAGTCTGTTTCAAGCATGGAATTGAAATACAAACCCCAAAATGATACGTTAAGAGTTACATCTATGTGTTTATTCACAACACATGGAGATGAACAGCAGACATCCTTCAACTAAAGGATGACTTTTCCAGCCTAGATGCTAAGGAAGAGATCTTTAAACAAATTTCTAACACTTTACAGAGATCTTTTCAGAGAAGTTTACTTTCAGTGTCATAGAATCATAGAATGGTTTGGGTTGGAAGGGACCCTAAGGATGACCCAGCTTCAAACCCCTGCCATGGACAAGGATACCTTCCACTAGACAAGGTTGTGCAAAACCCCGTCTAACCTGGCCTTGAACACTTCCAGGGATGGGACAACCATTCATTGTCTGGGCAACCTGTTCCAGTGCCTCACCACCCCCACACTATAGAACTTCTTCCTAGTAGCTAATCTACATCTCTCCACTTCTAGTTTACAACTATTCACCCTTGTCCTATCTGCTCACATAAAAAGCTCCTTCCTTTTTGTAAGCCTCCTTTAAGTACTGGAAGGTTCTCTAAGAATCTCCCCAAAGCCTTCTCTTCTCCAGGCTAAACAACCGCAACTCTCTCAGCCAGTCTCCAGAGCAGAGGTGCTCTGGCCCTCTGATCATCTGTGTGACCTGTTGGTCACACTCTCCTTCCTATTCTGGGGACCCAGACCTGGATAAAATGCAGCCATCCACCCATGTACTAATCCACCAAGTGGTCCATCCATCAACTCCTGATCTCTCCAGTTCAGAGACAAGGATGCCATGCAGGACAGTGCCAAATGCTTTGCAGAAGTCCAGGTCAATGACACCAGTCACTCTTCCTTCATCCACCACCACTGTAAGAAGGTTACCACATTTGTTGGCCCAAGTATTTTTCCACCAAGGAACAGGTGGCAGAGAAAAAAATGAGAGAAAAGTTAATTCAAAACCTAATGGTGGAGTTGAGAGAAGGTGCTTCACAAGGCTCTGATCAGCTTGTGTTATTTTTAAATACTGTTTCACTTTTTCTTTATAAAACACCTACAAAAGTAGTTGAGAAAATTGAACAGCCTTGACCTTAAAACTTCCTAAATATTTGTATCCTCTACAAAGAACGACTATGCTGACATCGCACAGAAAGGCACTGTAAAGGCAGACCTAAGCAGCCAGGGAAGGAGGAACAGTGTCACTGCACTAGCATATGATCCCCTTCACCTCAGCCTACATCAGCTCTTAACATGTACCAGTGTCTCAGGACAACACTGCACTACTACAAAGATTTATACCTAAATTAAAGCCAAGATTTCTATATCCATGTAGATTCTCAATGGCTGCAACAGGACTTGTCAGAGGTGAAGGGCAATGTAAAGGAACCAAATTACAAGGTAATGACACAAGCATCTAAATATTCCATACAAAATACTAGAAAATGTGCAAAGGAAATTATTTTAAAAAGAAAACCTTACCTGCTGTTGTTGATTTTCCAACTCCCCCTTTTCCAGAAGCCACGACCACCACTTGCTTAACCCCTTCTATGGGCTTTTGCTTTGGCAGCCCTCGTGACAGGAGCCGAGCACGTCTATCCCTCAGAGCCTCATCCCCAGAGCTTGAGGACTAACAAAACCAAAAAGCAAGTGAATGCGTGTGCACCAGCCTGCAGTTTCCGCAGAGAAAGCTGACAGGAGTGAACCCACCTGTACACTGAGAAATTTTCACTACTTGTCTAAAACAACATTCCGCACAGGGGCTCTCCCAAAGGGAGTCTGCTTCACAGGCAGGCAAGGACTGGGCCAACTTAACGGCAGTCACATCGTTTTTTGACAAACACTTAAGCATGACTGATCTTAACAGTCAAAAGAAATAAAAAGTTTGTGTAGAAATAAACCAAAAGACTGATTAAAAGTCGGAAGCTTTACGAAACAGACTAGACTTGGCGGTCCTTTCAATACAGTTGTTTCAGGCACAACAAATATAGCAAAAGCGAAGGAGCAGGAAGCCGAGGTGCTGAGGGCAGGCGGTGCCGGACCGGCAGCTGTCCGAGGGCTGTCCCTGGCCTCAGCCGTGCCTGAAGAGCCACACTGGGGGCCCCCACGCTGGACGGACGGAGCAGCCGAGCCGAGCAGCCCGGCAGGCAGCGTCCACCTGCTCCCGGCTGGCACAATGGTACCGGCACGGGCGCTGAGCACCGCGCACTACTCCCGCGGAGCTCCCGCGAGTCCGAGTAAGAAGCGGGCAGAGCCCATCCATCTTCCTCTCCCGGACCGGCCCCGCCGCCAGCGCCTGCCGCGACCGCATCGCCTCCCGTAGGGACACTGCTACTGAAACGGCTGCTACAGCAGACGGCCCGTCAGGGCACGGACAGACCGTCCCGCCCGCTGCCCCCACGGCACAGGAACAGCCCAGCCCAGCCAAGCTCGGCCCGGCCCTCGCCCGCCCCGTTCCGCTCCCGCCCCTGAGGCCGCGGCGCGGCTCCCGCCTCACTCACCGCGGAGCTGGCGGACGGAGCGGCGCAAGCGGTGGGC